>NC_048301.1:69811031-69811489 GCF_013100865.1 Trachemys scripta elegans | reverse complement strand
TGGGGGGGGTGCAGGGCAGAGGGATGGGTGTGTGTTGGGGTGGGGAGGTGCAGGGCAGAAGGCTGGGGTGCTCAGCTCATGGGGGTGCTCCCAGCCCCCTGCCCTGAGCGGCTCATGGCAGGGTGCTGGGAGGGATATGACCTGTTTCACCCTCCTCCCCCAGGCCCGTCCCTACCTCTCTCTGCCTGCTCTATGGAGCAGCCACCACGCTGCGCTCAGCTCTGCTCCTCTGGGAGGAGGAGGGGCTGGAATGCACCATGTTGTGCAAAGAAAGGGGGGAGGACGGAAGCTTGGCTGCCGCAGGATCAAGCTTCTGCCTCCTGCCCCCGCAGGGGAGAGCGGTGGGGGGGTCCCTGGCCCCCTGCCCCCCGCCCCACTCAGCCCCCCACCCAGCCCTCTGCCCTGCATCTCCACACCCCCCCAGCCCTCTGCCCTGCATCTCCACACCCCCCCAGCCC
>NC_048301.1:69735200-69810738 GCF_013100865.1 Trachemys scripta elegans | reverse complement strand
CCCAGCCCTCTGCCCTGCATCTCCACACCCCCCAGCCCTCTGCCCTGCATCTCCACACCCCCCAGCCCTCTGCCCTGACCTCGAGTTGCCCCCAACACCAGCCCTCTGCCCTGCATCTCCACACAGACCCCAGGCCTGCATCTCCACACAGACCCCAGGCCTGCATCTCCACACAGACCCCAGCCCTCTGCCCTGAACCCCCCACCCAGCAGGCTGAGCAGGCTGGCGGTGTAAGATCAGCATTTTAATTTAATTTTAAATGAAGCTTCTTAAACATTTTGAAAACCTTGGATACTTTACATACAACAATAGTTTAGTTATATAATATACTCTTAGAGAGAGACCCCTTCTAAAAAAACGTTAAAATGTATTACCGGCACACGAAACCTTAAATTAAAGTGAATAAATGAAGACTTGGCACACCACTTCTGAAAGATTGCCTACCCCTGCAATAGAAAGTGTGTAAAAATAGACTTTTTAAACTTAACATTTCATTATCAAGAAAAAACAAATAAGTTGTAGCTCCATTCCTTAATTGTCCTTTTTTCAGAATTTTTTCAGTCCTTTTTTCCTGCTGCTCATTTATTCTAAACTTGATAGTTTTATACACATTAGTCCCATTCATGGAAGTAACACCAAGATACCTCTTCAGAATTTTTTTTTATAATCCAGGTAACTTCCTCTGCTGGCAAATTAAAAATACTTCACCATGCTTTTCATTTCTAGTATATTGTCTTGTTATTGAAAAGAGAGAGAGGAATCTAGTTAGTTCCTCACAGCTTCTTCAACAAGAAGCTTTGGCTGTTTCCCCCCCTGTGGGCAGAAGGCAGTGTTTCCTGCCTAGTGGTTAGGGCCCCAGGCGGCTGCTCCACTAATAGGCACAATTCTTGGTGGCAAACCTGCCTAGTTGAGAAGGGGAGTCTCTAGAACAAAGGAAGGAAAGGCCCTTAGTGGTGGTAGTAGGGTGTGTGTTTTCCCCCATCTCCCCACCCCAGGGCTTCTCAAAGCTTTTAGTTCTCCTTCTGAGGCCAGCTCAACCATTGCATTCTCCTACTCTCATCACCCAGGAGTGCAGCCTTACCTCTCCCCCTCCTCCCCCAACAGACTGCTGCTTCAGTTGGGGGCTGAATTTAACATGTTGAGAGCAACTCCTTGTAGCTTAGTACTGCTGGAGTCCAGGCTATCTCTCAGGCCTTGTCTATATGGGCAAGTTACACCAGTTTAAGCAGTTTTAAATTCAGATTTTCTTGTTTCAGATTGAGTTGCTTTTTTGTTTAATGTACACCAATTGGAAACAGGTTTAAGTTAAACTGAAAAAGGCCACTCTTAAACGAGTGCTGACCCCATATAGATACTTTCTTCAGTTCAACTATTGTTGTTTAAATTCACACATCAGATTTAACTGGTGCAATTTTCTAGTGTAGATAATCCCTGGGTTCTCACCTCCCTCCACAAGAGGTGTGCTGTCCAGTTCTGTGGTTAGGTCAATCAGTGGGGAAGAAAATGTATTCCGTGTGGGGCCTTCAGGATGTCACAGTGAGGGAGAGAGAGTGCTCCGTCTGTTTGAAGTATCTGTGGGAGGTTCCCATCACCAGAATCTTATCCCATCCCTCTCCTTTTCATAGTTGGTAGGCAAAAAAGGTGTAGCTTTCAATTTTGTTGGCTTCAGTTAGTTAGTTTAACAGAACCGAAAAGCTCCCCCAGGCTATAACCCGGCCATCTAACATACATTCAGACATTTGAGCCAGTCTCTTACATTAATTTCACAAAGAAATTTGTTTATTGAATTTTATGCATTTAACAATCTGTATATCAGTTTGTAAATATAATGGTAGACAAATGAGATCTTTAGTGCTGTGCACCTGGCACCTTTCACAGATCACTACATTTTATAAAAGATAAGATTATAGGGAGAAAAAATGGTTTCTAAGTGCTGGAAAGTAGATATAATGTATATTATATACACTTTCTGCTAGATCATATCTCTACTGATACTTGAAATGGGAAAGGAGAGACTAGAATTTATACTTTTATATAGGGAAAGTACCCATTTATGTTTGGATCTATCTCCATTATGTGATAAGATATTCGTGACAAAGCTCCCTCTTTCTCAACCCAGCATGGGAAGGACCTGTCTCCTAAAGGATGTGGAAAGAGGAGAGCTACCATCTCTCTTACCAAGTCCATGTCTAAGAGGCAGTGTTCCCTGACTTGGGCACTGCAGCAAAGAACGTACAAGTCGGCAGGGACTTCCGGTACTCTCGGTACCATTAAAGCCACAGACTCTAAGTGGGCAGGCTCTAAAAAGGAAGGCAGAGAAAAGACTGCCCATTCCACCATGGCACTGGCAGCAACAACTAAAGACTTGGTGCCGAGTACCTCTACGGTTTCTAAGGCACTGATGTCACCTCCTGGCTTCTTCTTGCCGCTTAGTAAGGATGCATCGGCACTGAAGCTTTCTGTGTCCTCCTCTTTGCAGTTGATGCTGGCACCTATTCCCCAGGTGCTGCAATACCTCCTGGTATGGCAGGAACTCTTGGCACCGCAGAAATGCAGGCATCTCTGCCAGTACCAAACTTGCAGCAATTCCTTATACCTACAGACCTGACAGTGGCCCTGGTGTTTTCACCACCACACTCGGCACTGGCTGCATCTGCCCCTCTCTTCTCCAGTGAGGAGGATAAGGAAGGGAAAGTTTTTTCATCCCAGCACCTCTGCAAGGGAGTTTCTGATTTGAGCCACAAGTGAAGCTTAGGCATCATCCCAGACCAGATATCCGTGGGGACGTCCACTAATGCTTTTCCCAATGTTTCCGATGCACAATCTTTCGAGGAAACAGAGGAGGCTGTGCACCAGGAGGCTATTCCTGCCACCAACCCTCCTTCCTCCCCTGATGAGACCATCATGCCTCTGCCGCCAACTACCGGAGATGACTTCAAACAGGTTCAAGATCTATTTAAAAGGATAGCTGACGCTCCAAATACCCTTTGAGGAAGTCACTGAATCATAGCACAAGCTCTTGGACATACTCCACACAACGACCTCCTCCAAGATCACCCTGTCGATAAATGCTGCAATCATGGAGCCTGCCACAACCATTTGGCAGTGTCTCCCCCCCCCCCCCCCCCGATCCCACCTACCTGTAAGAGGGTGGATAAAAAATCCTATGTCCCTTTGAAAGGGCTGGACTTTTCATTCTCTCAACCCAGCCAAACTCTCTGGTGGTAAACACAGTTAATGACTGGGGAAGGCAACATTATTCCAGGACCAGCCCATATGACAAAGAGTGGAAGAGACTGGATTGACTCGCCAATTATGAAGTCCTAATGGCGAAATAGGACCACACAAATTATTCCAAAGTATCTGAATTTATTGACTGTATACCTGAAGAAGAGAGAAAAATTTGTATCACTCATCTCAGAAGGACACCTCTTGGCCCATATGGCCAATCAGGCATATTTGGATTCCACTGACATGGCAACTAGGTCCATCACTACCACCATTGTAATGCGCCAAGCCTCCTGGCTTCACCTGTCGGGGTTCCAAGGGAGAGGCAATCCACAGTAGAGGGCCTCCCTTTCGAAGGTCCAAAACTGTTTGCAGGAAAAACCAATGAATCCCTCCACTCACTAAAGGATTTGAGAGTCACTCTCAGATCTCTTGGCATATATACACCAGCAACAATACATAAACAGGGGCAGGTATTAAACCTCACCTGTCCTACACAGGCTCCCTATATGCAGACCCAGAGACAATACGATCCCCAGAGGCACAGACAAAGGCCACCCAAGCATAGAAAAAACTCTTCTCAACCCACTGCACCACAACAACCTACCCCTAAACATCAAAATTTGAAGGTTTGGTCAAGGGCTTGGAGACCTCCCCCAATTACCAGTGCTGAAACCACTCTCCTTCAACCATCCATTTACAGATTGTCTAATATCATTCTTCCCAATATGGCAAACTATCACTTCCGCCAAATGGGTACTGGAAATCATCAAAACAGGATACTCCATCCAGTTCTTCTCCATCCCCTCTACCCACTTTCCCTCCATGTCCCTCCTTAGGGACCCCTCTCACGAGCTCCTCCTGAGACAGGAAGTAGAGCCCCTTCTACAACTCAGTGCAGTAGAACTAGTGGCACTACAACACAGAGGGAACGGGTATTCCCGTTATTTTGTAACCCTGAAAAAGTCTGGGGTATGGAGACCTATTCTTGATCTCAGGAGCCTAAAAAAATTTGGCAAAACACCAACAATTTGGTTCAACAATCATTTAATTTAGCAATAATCATTCCAGCTCTGGAACGAGGGGATTGATTTGCATCCCTTGATTTGCAGGATGCTTATTTTCACATCACCATTCATCCAGTACACAGACAATTCCTCAGATTTGTCTTTGGACAGGATCACTGTCAATACATGGTACTGCCCTTTGGCCTCTCCACAGCTCCCTGAGTGTTTTCCAAAGTTCTAGCAGTGGCAGCAGCCCACCTACACAAGCAAGGGGTCACGATATACCCATATTTAGACAACTGTCTCCTCAAGGCTCCCACTCAGAAAAGAGCCATCAAAGCCACCATGTCACTCTTCACAAACGTCAGCCTGCAAATAAGCCTCCAAAAGTCAACATTAACACCAGTTCAAGAACTGGAATTCATTGAGGCTCATCTAAACTCGTTAGAAGCAAAATCCTCTTTACCATTTCACAGATTTGTCACCCTAGTGAACCTGATCAATACCATGATGAGCAGCCCACAAACATCTGCCGGGACTTGCCTCCGACTACTAGGACATATGGCGGCGACCACTTACATCATCTGACAAGCCAAACTGCTCATGTGCTGCCTGCAAGGGTGGCTCAGGATAGTGTACCTCCCACACAAACACTGTCTGAAAAAATTTTTAAACATGCCAACAAAAGTCAAGGACTCCCTTCAGTGGTTGACCTGCTCACAGTGTGTGTGCAGGTGTCCCTTTTCTGCAGATTCCCCCTGACCTGATAATCACAACAGATGCCTCCCTACTGGGGTGGGACTCCCACTTAGACAATCTCACCGTCCAGAGCAGATGGTTTTCTTTGAAATCAACACTGCACATAAATGTTCTGGAACTCCGAGCAGTTTGAAATGCTTGAGCACATTTCCTGCCTCTGATTTAAAAAAAAAAAAAAAACCACGGCCATACAGATCATGAGGGACAATGTGGCCTGCATGTTCCACATAAACAAACAAGGAGGTGCAAGGTCACGTTCCCTATGTATGGAGGCCATCAGGCTATGGAAATGGTGTATTCAACACAACAGCTCCATATCAGCCACTTACTTACCGGGATCTCAAAACATCACTGCAGATATGTTAAGCCGAAATTTCTCCCATGACCATGAGTGACAAATAAACACCTCAGTGATTCACAACATATTCCAACAGTGTGTCTTCCCCCTAATAGATCTATTTGCCATGAGTCTGAACAGCAAATGTCCAATGTTCTGTTCCAGAGCAGGCCTGGGGCCAAGATCCAGGGGTGATGCTTTCTTCATCTGATGGGATGCGCCTCTCCTGTATGCCTTTCCCCGTACCCTGTTATTGGCCAGGGTTATCCACAAGATCAGAACCGACCACACCGAAGTCATCCTGATAGCCCCAGGCTGGCCCAGGCAAACCTGGTATCCTAACCTACAACAGATGTCTGCATGCCCATCTCATGTCCTCCCACTTTTTTTCCAAACCGCTTGTCACAGGATACAGGCCATACCTTGCATCTGAACATGGAGACACCACCTGAGAGCTTGGCTCCTCAATGGTTCCAAGGCGAGGAAATGATTTGTTCTGAGGAAGTTAAAGATCTCTTGTTAAACAGCAGACGATCAACAAAACGCTCAGCATACCTCCACAAATGGAAGAAATTCCACATGTGGTGTCTAAACAAACAAATAGAAGCCATTACCTCTACCCTGCCATTAGTCCTGGATTATTTACTCCAATTTAAAAAATCATGTCTCTCCATGAGCTCAATACAAGTTCACCTGACAGCGATCACAATCTTCCACCACAAAGTAGATGCAGTCTCGGTCTTTCCACATCCAATTACCAAAAGATTCCTACAGGGAATCTACCTGGAACCCAGAGCCCCAACTCCTCCATGGGACCTCACTTTAGTGCTTCGATCCCTCACAATTGCCCCTTTCAAACCTTTGGCTACTGCTCACTACTACACCTGTCCATGAAAGTTGCTTGTCTCGTTGCCATCACGTCTGCAAGGTGTGTAGGAGAACTCAGGGCCCTTATGGAACACCCACCATATATGATCTTTCTTAAGAATAAAGTCACTCTAAGGCCACACCCAAAGTTTCTACCTGAAGTCCCTTCTTCATTCTGCATTAACCAACCCATTCACCTTCCCACTTTCTTTCCTAATACGTTTACTCCTAGGGGAATTCTCTGCCACTGCGCATGAGCAGAATTTATGCCCCCTACAGATTTCTTTGCTTCCCCGCAGAAAAATGACTTTCTGATGGGGAAGCAAAGGGAAGCCAGAAGAGAGGTCATGCGACTCTCCCCAGCAGTATGTTTCGGGCAGCCGGCAGAGAGGTAAATCATTTGTGGGCAGGAGGCGGGACTGGGAAAGACCTGGCTGGTGGCTCCTACCCTGTGCCAGGCTCAGTTGGTAGTCCAGGCTGGGCTGGGGAGGATGGGACTTCCTCTTCCCCTGCATAGCATCTGGGGCCGGGTCAGACCCACCCCCAGATTTCTCCCCTGGCTGCGGGAAGCTTTGCAAACTCTCCCCCACATTTTCTACACCCATCGCGCCTCACCTGCAGGGGGAGGGATCCCTGTACAGGGAACTGCTCCGCCATCCAGCCAACCCCCATGCATCCATACCCCCTGATACTTAGACCCTCCTGCTCAGCCCCACGCCCCCTGCACCTGGACCACCCCAATGAGCCACCCGCACATGGATCCCCACCCCACCGAGTCCCACTTCCCCAGCATCTGGACCCCACACTGAGCCCCCCCACACCCAGACCCGCCCCCCCGCTGAGCCCCAGCCCCCCTCACCTGGACCCCCCGCAGAGGCTCATTACCATTGCACCCAAAAAACCTCAACAAGCCTGTATGCATCCAGATACCCTCCGCACCCAGATATCCTACTGAGCTGCCCACACCCACATTGCCCCATGCAGAATCCTTTCAACCTACACCTGGATCCCCCCACACTAAGTCCCGCCACACTTGGATCCTTCCTTGCTGAGCCTGCCTGCCCATACCTGGTGCACCTGGCATGGAAGCGCTGGGTCCTGGGGTGTTTCTGGGGCAGGCGTGATCCTTGCACTGTCAGGGTTGCAGGGGGGAGGCGCACAGTGCTAATTAATTGCCGCTGCAGGTGTGAGACGGGGAGAGCGCATGTGCAGCCTAGCCAGGTACTGATGTCGAAATTCTCCAACTAGAGGCACAGGGGCATGTAATCCCCTGAAGTGGAGCACCCATAGGGACTCACATCTCGAAGAACCTCAGTTACTGCACAAGGTGAGTAACCCTCTCTTGTTTTACTCTAATACAGGGAGACCTAGACTTTTGCATAACTGAAATCTATATAAGCAACTTGCCCAGTAACCACCTAATTTTCATAAAGTTGATCAGTTTGCAGCCACTTTCCTTTTAATACAGTAGTATGACCTGTGGAAACTATGGGGCCACAGTATATACTATTTTGTCTTGTTGGGCAGCTCAGATCAAGATAGAACAATGTGCATGCTGGGACTTACAATTTTCTGTGGGCCACATCTCTATATTAAAAACAAAAAAATACAAGGATAACTGTGGATCACATTTTCAAAATCCATGGGCTGAATGTGGCCTGCCTAATGCTCTTTGGGCAACTCTAATCTTGCTACAATTATCAACAGTTCCCCTTGCTGACATGACATTGAAGAGCTGGGTGAAGTACCCAGTGATAATGGGTCAAAAGCACCAGGTGCTCACTTCAGAGGCACATTTTCCTACATTCTCTGATCTCCATCTAATTCATTGACCCATTGCTGGTATCGAGGTGCCAAGAAGTGTACATAGCATTCCTGGAATGGCCTCACTAATATGGTATAAAAAGGGACCATCCGTTTTCTGTAACAGTATTGCCACTATACAAGCATCCAAACATCATGTTGCCTCTTAGTTTGGCTGATGTGTATGACCAAAAGGTTATATATCATTGGTCAATTTTGTATAAGGCAAGTTCAGTCTAATCCAAGTACCCTGGAGTTTTAACAGAGAGACTATCTTTGTGCATGGAAAAGGAAGAATATTTTTTCTAGCTATCTGGGAATAAACGTGGCGGGGAGAGTGTAAAGTGGTGGTGGTAGTGCGAAGGTTGGTAGGGTTACAGCAGGGAGATTTTAAACAAGAAAATCAATTGCAGTACTAATAGGACCACTAGTTCTGGAAGATTACTTTCTAATTTCTTTAAATATTAAATACCCACCTTGGGTGCCTTTCAGTTAAAATATAACTGAGCAACATATACAAATATCAGGCCAAGACCTAAATATACATCCATGTAATCCAGTGTGCATAAAGCAGTTCTAACCTGAACATTAAAAAATATAGGACAAATTAAGAGTTTTTCACAGAATCAGTCAAAATAATTAAAAAAAACAACCCTACTTTAAAAGATTAAATCTGACAGTGTTTATCAATGTAGTTTTGACTTGCAACTAGTGAAACAACAACATAATTAAACTATCCCCAGCCATTCATGCAAAAACCTGCTGTTTTATTTTCTTTCAAAAAATGAGATGGTGCATAGGACAAGAGCAGTATGCATTTGATCTGCACCCAAGTGATAAAACCTAGGAGCAACAGCAAAACCAATAATTGCTAATGATCTGACAAAGGAGTTGTTACCATCCATAGTGACTTAGATCCCAGTTATTCAGGCTATGTCTACACTGGCACTTTTGTCGGTAAAACGTGTCGTTCCGGGGTGTGAAACCCCCCCTCCCCCAAATGACAAAAGTTTTAGCAACGAAAAGTGCTGGTGTGTACAGCGCTTCATCGGCGGGAGCTGCGCTCCAGTCGATGAAGCTACTGCCCCTTGTTGGGAGTGGTTTTATTTTGTCGCCAGGAGAGCTCTCTCCCAGTGATAAAGAGCAGCCACACAGTGCACCTTACAATGGCGTGCCTGCAGTGGCACAGCTGCGCCCTTGTAAGGCGCGCCGTGTAGACATAGCCTCAGTCACTACATCTGAAACTGGTCTTACGGTCTTTGGAATTTTACTTGATTATAACTTTTTCATGAATATTAGTGGTCTCAAGTAAAAGGTTTATCATTGACTAGAAACTGTCTAAGGGCTTGTCTGGATGGAGACTTGGTATGTGACATGTCAGGGTGTGAATTTGCACCATATTGGCTTGCCACACATTTCTGGTTGTGTGGACCCTGCTGCTGTGCACTAAAAGTTCTGTATTGTGTACTTGGTGTGCAGTAGTAGAGTACGTGTGGCTGGCTGGTGCATGGCGAGCTGGTGGTTGCAGAGTTGAACCCTGGCTTGCCGTGCACAAAGTCTGTTTATAGACAAGCCCTAGTTTAAGAAGGTGTTGGTTCTCCTCTTATGAGAGGGTGGTAGTTTCAAAATAGTTAACTATTTTTTCATTTAAGACAGGAGTTCAATCACTTTGTTTTGTATGAACAGCACAGTGAAACTGTCTGAAATTTTCCACACATAATCTCTAAGTAAAGCTTGAATTTTCTGATGATTTTCAAGGAATTTTGTTAACTAGTGCTAATCAATGGAAAAACTGTCCTTTAAAAAGTTCATATTGTGAGACTCATGATTTTTTGGGATTTCCAGCATCTTAAAAATTTACAAACTATAATACTTTCCACATAGTGGGAGTTTGTTTGTTAGTGTGGTAATTTTTTGTTTATTAGTATCAGTCACCATAACTAAATCCTTATGCATGTTACCTAAACATTGGAGAATATGATTTGTAAGCTATTTATGTTCTGTGCTGTGTACAGAAATCTTTCTGAATCGTTTAGAAGAGGCACAGAACATTGTTTTTTGTTATATGTCCTCAGTAATGTTCCCAGTGTTTGAAACTGAGGGCTAACACAGTATATGGAAAATGGGTTTTGCTACTTTAGGGACATGATCAAAAAATGAACACAGGCTAACTAGTCCCTGTGATGCTCCCTAACAAATGACAATCAAATACAAAGACAAATCTGACTATGAAACCCAAAACACTACCAAAAATGAAAACCAAGCTAAATTTGTAGTCCAATATTATCAGAACCAGAAACTGCAGAAAAACTTATTGTTATTGCAAAATTATTTGTTTTTAAGCCTTTTTTAAATCATAACCCCCACTCCCCCGTTTTTCTTAGAAAATGTAAGATTTTGCTGTTCAGCCAATTTAGGAGTGGAGCTCTTGAGCTGTGAATAGTTTTTTGAGGAACAGACTCTTTAACACAGTAACTTCTCCTGTTCCTTGTGCACCCTCTTAGGCCTTAGTGCATGCAGTTTCATATAACTTCAGAAGTGGTCGGAGAGGATGGGAAGAAGTCTGTCTGTAGTGGTGAGGATGGCTGAATTTGTGGAAGGGTATGTTGGAATCTTGGCATACATAGTGGTACAGAGTTATGGTTGTGGTGTTTTTTCTGGTGTCTGTAGTGGTTGTGCTGGTAATATTGGATGTTGTGGGAGGGGTGAGGGATAGCTCAGTGGTTTGAGCATTGGCCTGCTAAACCCAGGATTGTGAGTTCAATCCTTGAGGGGGCCACCTTGGGATCTGGGGCAAAATCAGTACTTGGTCCTGCTAGTGAAGGTAGGGGGCTGGACTCGATGATCTTTCAGGGTGTCTTCCAGCTCTGTGAGATAGATAGGATAGGTAGATAGGGGGAGAGTAGAGTGAATCTATTGTTGGTTGTATTAAGTTTTCATTTTTTTAATTTCAATTTTGTATGTTATGCGTAATCCGTCCTTAACTGAATTACAACACAGTGCTTTTATGAATTGTTTATATAGTATCATCACAGCAGATTCTCATACTATTGGATTGTTTAGCATTTTTTATTATTTTTCCCTGTTTCTGATTCCGTATTAGTTGTAGGTAAAGTTTTATA
This sequence comes from Trachemys scripta elegans, assembly GCF_013100865.1. Classification (NCBI taxonomy): domain Eukaryota; kingdom Metazoa; phylum Chordata; order Testudines; family Emydidae; genus Trachemys; species Trachemys scripta. The sequence continues at coordinate 69,799,615 of NC_048301.1, read as the reverse complement.
GTTAATTGCAGCACCGTGTATGCCCATTCATCAGCCTATTCATGTGAGCTAATTCAAAGAAATACTCTGGTGACAAAAACAGTATTGTCTGTACTTAGTTTCTATGTATCACAAACATGTAACATTTTGCTTTGGATTGTACAGTTCTGTCTTTAACAGTTAATATTTACATTTTTAAAAAGTGCTCTGGTATCAAAAAGCTATTATGAATAAAAAGGACTTATCATGATCAACACGTCCATGCCTCACCTTCCTGAGCAAAGGCTGTTGTTCTCCCTGACATTTATTCATCACACATCTCACATTGACACATTCACTCAACCCAAGCACTTGCTTCTAGTAAAAATAGTAGGCTGACAGTAATCATCCTGACATGGCATAGGTGAATTTCAGGGATGCTTCTCTGCCACCACATTGAGCATTTGCTTGCCCTTACCATTCCCATCTTCATCATGCTGGGGTACCCAAGCTAAACTTTCTGACTCAGGAACATTCCGTGAGGGTTGCGTATTAGAATTGCAGGGGGATGTAATACGGGATCCCCGAGAATAGGTTGGCTGAGGTTGGGTGGTACCACCCAGGCTCCAGTGTAAGATCATTGTCCCTGAATTGTGAATTCACATAAGCCTTCAGCCAGTTGTAGTATACCACAGAAGATTGTCCACCTGGCTCATACACCACTCTGGACAGTTTCCCGAGGACTATATAGGGACCGTTTAAACATTTTGTGTAAATTTTTTAAATTGCCCCTTTCTTCTGTACCCACACCAACTTTTCTGGCTTGTACATGTCCTGGCGACCCTGAGGTCATAGTATTCCTTCTTTTTGCGTATGGTTCTAGCCTGATGCCTCTTAACAGTCTGTCTCATGGTACTCAGTTACCCTGCTATCCATGTGCCATACTCGGATAGATTGCTGAACTTTTCTGATATATCTATCCCAGATAAAAGCTTAACAGGTAGGTAGTTCTGCCCAAATAACACTGTATTATAGGGTATATATCCCATAGAAGTCTGGATACTGCTCTGATATGCCATCATAATGCAGGGGGATAACTTTGTCCTACTTACTTTGATTGTCTGATCAGAGAAGACATGTTAACAAACGTGCAGTTGAATCACCTGACGAACCCATTTGATTGGTGGTGATAAGGAGTAGTGTGGGGTTTTTTTGGATCTCCAAAAGGTTATGCAACTGTTGGAACAATTGGGATTTAAGATTTTTTTCCCCTAATCAGTATGCAAGAACTGAGGCACCCCATGGTAGCACACAAACTTTTTGACAAATGCCCTTGCTACTGTCTGAACTTCTTGATCAGGAACAGGGTATGCCTCTGCCCATTTTGAAAAACTGTCATCCACTATCAGCACATATTTGTTTCCTTGAGGTGTAATGGGCAGAGGACCCAGGATATCCTATTGTACCTGTTCAAGGGGCTGCCTGGCCTGATTGGAGGTCATTGGAGCCCTCTGTTTACTTCCTGTTTCTTTTTTGACCCCAACACCTTGCATAACCTACACCAATTCCTCTTGGACTTCCTCCACTCCAGCCAGAAATACTGGGACAGGACCTTATGAGTAACTTTTTTTTATGTCCAAATGTCCCCCCCATATTTACATTATGAAGAGTCCTCAAAATTCCTGGCACTTTCTCCTTTGGCATCACTACTTGAACAAGTTCTGACCTTTGCCCAGATCTTGACAGTGTCCACACCAGTATCCCCTGTCTAACTCTCAGCTCAAGCCACACAGTCTGATACCTTTTCAGTTGGGGAGGATGCTGAATTTTCTCTGGGAGCTCTCCGCTACCATTTCTTTTTAATCATTTAAATTTTTTTATATCAGTATCTTCCTGCTGGCTCCAATGCCAATTTACTGACCCACTGATCTTTTCTGAATCTCTGAGTGCTACAACCTTGGTTGACACACACGCAGCATCTCCACCACCTCAGTCTTTGGTTCAATTTCTTCCAAATCAGGCCTCTGGGAAAAGGCTTTGGCATTTGGGTGTTGCTTCCCTGGGCAGTATATAATCTGATAGTCAAACTGAGCCAGCTGTTCCAACCATCTGGCTAACTGCCCTCCAGGTAATGGAAATTGTGCAGCCGAAGCAAGCCTGGGCATAGTGAAGGATCCCCTTGTCCTTGCTTTGGGCTGGGTTATTTAAATAGGAAGAGGAAGCTGAGAAAGAGAGAGAGAGGGGACTAGAAGCCATGCAGGCTGCTATGGGTTGTGGTCAGTCTCTCAGACTCTAGGGGACTAGCCTGATGAGGCCCAGAGACTTCATTTGCTGACTAAGTTTGGGAGCTCCGAACCAGGGTCCTGAGGGACTTATGAATTTAGTTAAGACTGCTCTGTCTCTGAGACCTTTTTAAAGGGGACATATTTGTTTTGGCTTCCCTGTGCTTGGATCCTTTCCAGGGAGTTAGATGGTACCAAAATTCTTCACTAGTGAGTTACCTCTGTATATTCAGAGCATTCTGAATGCCATCAGATTATTCCAGAGTTGTGGACTTCATGTTATGAGAAGAGAACTCTATAGTAAGAAAAAAAATTGTTTCATCAGTTTTGGAAGTATTTGTTTTGGAATGTTATGATTTGTTCACTAAACATAACAGTAGAAGGAATTATCTTTTTTTTTTTTTTTTTTTAAGGCAAATCTTGTTTCCCTTATTATCTGTCTTGACATTGACTCCACAGAATCCAGCTTTGAGTTGTATGTCTAGCAACACAAGTCTGGAACTATTTAGAAACATTGATGAGTGATTGTGGGAGTGCACAAAGTCCCTTGAACTATTCTGCTCCTGAAACAAAGGTATAAATAGCCCACCCCATCTGTGTCTCTGTTGTTCTCTACCGTTAGAAGCCCTTTAGGAGAGGCAAGGAGTCTTTACGTCTGTTCAGCCTCTTGCAGAAGTGGAACACGTTTTTTTTTATTTCAGTCCTAAGGAATCTGTTTATACTGGTTTACAGTTCTAAGATTATATTCAGAAGGAGAGGGCTTGAAACTGTTTTTAAAAATGAAAACTGATATAATTCTTCATGGGGCCAGAAGGCTGAGTCTGACAAGGAAATTGTGTGAGCCCCCTCAAGCGCTGTTACAGAATTGTAGCGCATAACTTCTATTCCCATTAAAAGAGAAAAAGTGGATTTCTTTCTTTTCTTTCTTTTCTTTCTTTCTTTCTTAGTATTACCGTAGCACCTAGAGTGCCCAGACATAGACCAGCCTCCATTGCGGTAAGCTCTGTACAAACAAAGCAAAAAGATGGTCCCTGCGCCAAGAATTTATATTTTTGTACTACTTTATGATGTGTTTGAAAGGCCTACTGATGGGATTTTTGTGGGTTTTTAAACTTCTTCAGTATTTTAACTCTTTAGAAATATTTGGATGACTGGATTTATCAGTGCATACTTGAAAGGGTGGAGTTTCTGATAATTTAACAAAGACAGACTTTCTTTCAATTTTTAACACTTCAAACAAACAGCATATTTTGAAGTTTGAAAAAAAAAAATCTCCGTTTCATTTAATCAGGTTTCACTTGCATGGTTATCTCAGATGTCATAAATTTTGTTTTCCAGTTGTCTGTAGGAAAAACAGGGTAGGTAGAACCTGAATTTTTAATCTGGATAAAATCCTGCCCTGCACCCCTAACTAAACAAACAAAAGCACAACAATCTTTAAAACCTTCTTGTAATGATACAAACAAGCAAAAACGGGTAAAAAGCCACTTTCACTTCCCTCTTGTAGTTCACTCTTTTCCCTCAACCTCATATTTATATGGTGAATAGTTCCTTGTATCTTTATAAGTAGTTCCACTTGAATTTTGCATGGAACTTAATTTGTATCTTAATCTTGGCAGTGAGACTTCTATACAAGATTTAAAATTGAAAGATGCTATGTAGGTGATAAGTATTTTGATACTTTAAAAAAAAAATCCCCACCAACTATTGCTATTTAAGAAAATTATTTCCAAACTGAGACCCTACAAACTAAATCAGAAACCTGAGTGGAATTTTGTAGCTAATAGTAAGATAGCTCTGAAATTACAAAGGGTATTTCATAGAGATGCTGATATATCCTTGACAATATCTAGGCTAGTGGGTGCTATTAGAATAAAACAGTGCAATTTCACACCTTTCTGGTGAGTTACAGCATCACGATGGCAAGAATTCCCACTCGGAATTTATTTTCAGAAATGACATAAACACCTTCTTATAATTAATCTTTTGAACAAAAAGTACTGGAATGTAGCAAGGGAAATATACAAAGAAACCAACAGTCTCTGGAGTTAAAAAATAGAATTAAATTTTCTGTTAAGTTCTCTAATCTGTACATTGAGAGATAAGGTGTCAGAGAGAGAGAGAGAAGGAAAACAATACCGTTTCACGATCTCTCTTTGAGACAATGATACTGATCATACTTATAATATAGTTTTGTTCCATGTAACAGACTTGTTTCTTTCAAGAAGTCTTTAATATTTTCTCTGCCATGAAATGTGAACTTTTTGTTAAGTAAAAGCTTTTTAAGGGTTATTCATTTAAATGGTACAAATGCCATTAAGTGTAGACCTGATTGTTACAAATGACAGCATGTAGAACAGATCTTTGTAATGCAGTCCTTTAGAATAGTAGAATATCCAGTTAATCTACTAACAGGTGATCTGTTTACACAGGACCCAGCTTGTCACGAAGATCTGATTTACTTCAGGCTTAAGGCATAATAATTGAAAAAGTAAAGTCACTAAAAGAAAGGTCTTTGGGAAGGGTAATTACATAATGTACTCCTACAAGCTGTCCATATCCACTCCAGATACAAGGATCAGGGCAGCATTTTCTTACTGGTGTTGCAGATGTTTTCCACCACAGCTGAAATACCTTCAAAATTGCATGAACATGGGAACTGTTAGCACTTTGAGGTAAATTTTTTAATCTATTAAAATCATTTAATTTAAAAAATATTATTAAGCAGTTGCCAAATTTTAAAGAAAGTCAAACTATTGAACTGGTGTAAGTCACTGGCTAAGCACCTGAAACCAGAGTTTGTTGGAGTGCTAAACCAGATTTTGATTGACTGTAATGGCCTTTTCTGCAGGTTCAGAGAGAGCATTTTCTTCATCTTTGTTTAATTCAGTGACTAGTTTATTCAAAGTTAAGAAACTAATTGGGAGTTGAAAAAGCGTGAAACACTTGTTTTCCTCTTCTGATCGGTGAATGACAGCTAGGTGTGGCAGGATGAAATCTACTAGTTCTAAAACCTTGAATAACATGATAACCAGAAAGTCAGTTCAATTCACTAACTACAGATACTTCTTTTTTTAATAAATCAATTAGTTATAAATACAAAACATGTTTTGATCAAGTAGTTTTTTATGTATTCAGCACATTTAAAGTAGTATTTCACTAAAAAATATTAAAATTTCTTGCATTTTAACTGAATTTTAATTTTCATCAAAGTAGAGTTTGACAAATCACAAGTTTAAAATTTTTTAGCATCTATTAAATGAGAAATGCATCATTTATCATTTTCTAACATAATAAACAAGATAACTTACATGTATTCAGATTTTTAATATTTAAGTTATATATTGCTTAAATAAATGTGTATAGATATAGTGTATCCTCCTGGTTAGCAAAAAGAAGCACCAAGTTAGCATAAAGCCTGTATACAGTAGAATCACAGAGTTACGACCTGAGTGGTCAGCTACACACCTCTTTTGGAACTGGAAGTATGCAATCAGGCAGCAGCAGAGACGAGAAAGAAAAAAAGAAAGCAAATAGAGTACAGTACTGTGTTGAACATAAACTACTAAAAAAAGGGGGAAAGTTTCTTACCTTGTCAAATCTTTAAAAAACAAAACAAAACAACCTGTTTCTGTGCTTGTTTCATTTACATTAAGATGGTTAAATGCAGCATTTTTCTTCTGCATAGTGAAGTTTCAAAGCTGTATTAAGTCAATATTCAGTTGTAAACTTTTGAAATAACAACCATAACATTTTGTTCAGTTACAGACATTTTAGAGTTACAAACAATCTCCATTCCCAAGTGCTCGTTACTCTGAGGTTCTACTGTGTAGCTGCAAATCAACATGTTTTAATGGTTATCAACCTTTCTTTAGGAAAATAACTAAAAAGTACTAATGCAAAATAAGATTAAAATCAGTGATTTAGATCAAGGTTTCCTGCATGCAAATGTACAGCATGATTTAAATTGCTGTGAGTTAAATCATTCTAACCAGGTAGTTAGGTAAGTTTGCTTTAGTGTAGCAAAGAAGTTTTTTAAGATACTTCCAAAGCCCACTATGCTGAAATGCTAGCTGTTACGTGGGCTTGAGAGAGTTTCTGAATTGCTGCTGGAGATGTGTAAGATAGCCACCTTGGTTTACATATTTTCTACCATTTTAATTTTAAAACACAACATTGGTAAAAGGATGTTGTAGGCAGCTGAGGGGTAGAAGTTACTGCTTACTGCACTGCATTGCTTTGGGAGGTCCCAGATGTCTGACAGGCATAGAAGATCTCAAAGAAGATAAAATAAGTTCAGAAAAAAAATCCCTTTTAAATTTGGTCATTTTCCATATGTTTTTCCAGTTGTTTATACAGTACTCAAAATGTGCTATGAGGTGTATGGACATGCTATGAAATTAGCCCAACTTTCACAGTTTTACCAAGTTTTACCATATTCTATGGATATGGATATTATTGACCACGGGGGTCACGTTTTCAAGCTTTTCTCCACAACCATGAGGGCTAGAAACTTTTTTTTTAAATGAGAGCTGAGATTCTTATGTAAACAAATGACTCCTGAAGGAAAAAGACTAAGTATCATGAAACTTATGATTTACTGTTAGAAGTGGCAATGCTTCCCAAGCCTATGACTTTGAAACCACCTTCCATGTGAATAACTCCAGTGCCTGCTTCTTTTCTATTCTTTCTTGGAATAGATCTTCCTTTGCTTGGTGTATGTGGAGGGGTGGTGGTTTTGAGAGGCAAGAAAAATCCCCCCTGGGTGTTAGCAGAGCAAAACTGGGCTATAATCTGTCTCCTAGCATCAGGTTTTTCAAACACTAGAGTGGACAGTTAGCTAGTGGCCTACGGAGAAGCAGGTTACAGAAGTGACAGAAGTCCCCACTCACTCAGTACCTCAGCAGCAACTTGGCCCAACCACCTTTCCTCTTTCCTCCTACATTGCTGGAGCACTAGTGATGGGTTGTGGAGACTACATTGTTGGTGGATGACAGAAGACAGGAGCTGCCTTTTGAGCAGCCATGTGGCTTCAGCAATGCTGGGCATACCCATTGGAGCAGCCTACTGGAATGATGATCACCTCAGTCCCCGTCTCAGAGGCTATATCTACACCTACACTTTTGTACTTAGGCTGATCCCTAAAGAACAAACATTTGTAGCGTGGAACTAACAGGGAAGGTAGCCTGTGTTAAATACGTCAAGTTAATTGGCAATCAACTAGAAGTACAAAAGTCTAGTGATAGTTATGTACTCACTTAGGGCTAGTCTGCACTGGCACCGCTAAAGCGCTACTGCGGCAGCACTTTAACATAGCTTGTGTGGTTGTGGCAGAGCGCTGGGAGAGAGCGCTCCGAACGCTCTAAAAATACCACCTCCATGAGGAGCACAGCTCCCAGCGCTGGTGCACTGTCTACACTGGCGCTGTACAGTGCTGACACTTGCTGCGCTTGGGGATGGGTGTTTTCTCACACCCCTGAGTGAGAAAGTTGCAGCGCTGTAAATTGCCAGTTGCAAGTCCTTAGATTGTAAATTCTTTGTGGTAGAGACCTTATTATGTTTTCATACAGTGTTTTAGTGCTGGGGCTGCTGTATACTGCTGTGCCTCTGCACTACTGCAATAAAAATAAAAAAAGATAGAAAACAAGCCCCAGAGACAGCTAGCTATATTAAAAAGCAGTAGGCCCTATCATTTTTGTGCAGGTCACTACATTTTATACCCCTCATCCTCCACCCATAGGGTGACCATTCATCCTATTTTGGCCAGGACGGTCTCCTTTTTAAGACCTGTCCCAGACATCCCCACTTGTTTGGCAAAAGATGGGTGGTGCCCCCTAGGGGGCATGGAGGAACATTTTGGGGCACAAGTGGCAATGCCAGGTGGCTCAGGCCACCCTGTGTGAAGGTGTGGGAGGAGGGGCTCGGGTCAGCCCTGCATGGCGTTCCATTTTCACTTTGGGAAATATGGGCACCCTATCCACCCAACTCTCAGAACCCCCCACAAAAGGTAAGTGATTCCTGTCCATCACTATCACACTACTAAGGCCAATGCCAGCCTAAGACTTTTGGGGTGTGTTAGCAAGATTTTTGTGTGTGAATACACCACAGATAAACTGACTCATTTTGCACTTTTAGAAAATGTGTGGAGAGGGAATTCTTAGGTCTTCATTCTTTTGCTGTAGACTTGGAACTCTTATACGTATACATATACACTGTTTAATGAGGGGCAGGAGATGAATGCGTACTGAAATATTTTACTACGATGACTTTGGAATGACTGCATTTGCCACAGATGAGAATCAGAGTCCAGCTGTACCAACCTGTGAGAGAGAGGAAAAATATTTAGAAACCTAAAATCTACCTAAAATAGCTTTTTCATACGTAGTAATGTCACCTTTAAGGTTTGCTGACTCAGGATATACTATGACATATAAATAAGGGCTTTGTGTAATTGGAAAGCTAAAAGTCTCTCCAGTTGTGAATAACACCTTTTCCTAGTCCTAAAGGGTCATGAAATAGTAGTGCCTGTCTTATCCCTGGACCGGTGTAATTTTGTGGTGGTGGTGGTGTGGGGGGAATGGATGTAGATTGATTTAAATCAGAGTGACTTAAATCATTTATTTTAGTCATGACTTATATCAGCAAAGAAAGAGCCCATATTAAATTGATTTTTAGTTAGTTTCCCCCGAAAAGGTTGATTCTCATTGTTTGGTATAATTTTATTGTACTTTTTGCTAGCCAGGAAGATGCACTATATCTATACTCTTATTTAAATAATTTTGTATCTTAACATACATTTATTCAGATTGTTCATTTTTACATTTTTATTATGTTAGAAAATAGGGAATGACAAAATAATTTACTCGTGATTTGAGTCAGGCTGCATTGAGATGGCAATTGGAATTGAATTAAAAACACACCATTTTACAATAGTTTTATTAAATAAAACCATCTTAAATGCATTGGGTACATAAACTTACTTTTTTCTTATCAAAATAGTTTTATTTAAAATTGACTGATTTATTAACCAAAAAGTATTTTGAACTGATTGTTTCTGGTCACCGTATCCTTCAAGATTTTGGAATTGGTAGATCTTACTCTTTCACACCTAGCTTTTATTAATAGGTTGGAAAACATTTTTTCCCTCTTTTTTTTTAAACTACCTGTTCATTTCTCAACTGTCAAATAGTTTAGAGTCCATAAAAAATAATACTGAAGCAGTATATGTTTGCAGTCAAAGTTTTAAAGAAAGTCATTCCACAGAACTGGTGGATGTCACTGGCTGTGCACCTGGAACTAGAGTTTATTGAAGTGTTAAAGAAGTTTTTGATAGCAGTAACCTCTTCTGCAGGTAAAGAGGGAATAATTTTGTTTAATCTGTTTCTTCAGTGCCTGCAATTTAACCTTATCCTAAAATAAACTCCTGGGGTGTTACATGAAATTTCTTCAAAATTTAAACAGTATCAGAGCTATCTGTTTGTAGTTTAATTTAGGCAATGGAAGTAGGCTTCAGTATATTCTCCTTACTTCTATCTTTACTACTTTGGCAGTGATATCATCTATTTTTTCCCCATAATTTTCTTCATAGTTTGTCCCTAATCCCGTAGTTAAATAAATTGTCCAAAACTCCTGTTGTGGAAATTCAAGTGGTTGAGATGCCACTTCAAGGGTCTCTGTTCATTCCCTCTTGTGGGATATGGGGCCCCTGGTGTTGAGCTGTAGAAATACCTTGAAAAGCAGTGTCCAGTCACAGACTGGAAGCACCATTAGATTATCTAGTCTGGCTTTCTGTACATCACAGGCCATTACATTTTACATTGTTAGTTTTTGGGTGCAATAAAGGACTATGTGCATGACTCCAGAAGGTCATCCAGTCTTCATTTGAAGAAATCAAGTTATGGAGAATCCATCACTTCCCGTGGTAGTTCAAATGGTTAATTACTGTCACTGTTAAGTGTGTCTTACTTCCAATTTGAATTTGTCTGGCTTCATGTTCCAGTGATTGGTTCTTATTATACCTTTCTCTATATTCTTCCTTAGTACCTGGTCTTTTCTCTCCATGAAGGTGTCACCGTGACTCAGTGCATCACAGCTGAGAATACCAGATTCAGGACAAACTGCTGAGAAATAGAGCAGGCTCACACCAAACTGGTGGCTATTCCATCATTAGGTTATACCAAGCCAGTACCAAAATAAACTCTCTCACCACATTGCATTTTTTGACTTCTTATTAACCAGTCTCCTTAGGCATTCTAGCTCTTATTATCTCACCATGCAGACACTATACTTTATGGTAAGTGGTTATTGAAAACCAATTTAATCAAATATAGGGTCCTTCTAATCCCAAGAGACTAGCCACTTAGCCAGGTCAATATATAACTCTTACCTTACCCAATGATCATGCTGCTGCCAGTCCTTTAGTAACTAAAATCTAAAGGTTTATTAATAAAAGAAGGGAATTAAAATGGTTAATAGATGATTTACTTACAATAATTGCAGTGTCTTTATATCAGGTTTATAGCAGTGATGTTATAGACTGCTGAGTTGTAAAGTCTTTGTGGAACTTCCAAAAGACTGGAAGATCCTCAGTCCATAGTTCAATATGTTCCTTTTAGTTGTAAATCCACAGTCCAGAAAATCAGGCCAGGAAAGAGGCAAAATGTAGTCATCCCAGGGGTCTTTTATACCCTTTGCCATATGCCTTGAAATTTTCTGTTTCATACAAAGTTTACAGCCCAGTTTGTGGAAAGATAATGGCGGGGCCTCTTCTTATGCCTTCCTGGATCTTCCTCCTCCTCCAATGCATGAAAGTTATGGCACAAGATGGAGTCCACGGTCACATGAACATATCACATGTCCTTACAAGGCTTGATGCCTCACAGGGGTTGCCATTGGCTGCTTGGAGTCTGAGGTGTCGGCAGGAATTGATATCTGTGTGGAATGAGTTTCTTCTATAGCCCATTGTGAGACCTAAGTGTCTTTAATAGGCCATGAAGCTTGATTAATCCATGCACAATAGCTTGCTAGACTGGATGTAAACTATATTGTGAGTGTTACCCCAGGAACAAACACATTTGAGACTAGGGTTGCCAACTTCCTACTTGCACAAAACTGAACATCCTTGTCCTGCCCCTCCTCTGAGGTCCTGCCCCGGTCCCACCCCCGCTCACTCTATCATCCCTCCCTCTGTCGCTCTCCCCACCCTCCCTCACTTGCTCATTTTCGCCATGCTGGTTTAGGGAGTTGGGATGTGTCAGCCTGTCACACTCTGTCTTCCAGCACAGCAAGTGATATAAGAATCCCCTTTGAACTTCCTGGCTTGGAGCATGGCACCCCAAGCATTGGGTCAGCCTATTTCCGGGCCACATCCATGAATCTCCCTTGAACAAAGGGTGGAATACTGGGAAGTCCCCTCCTGAATCCAAATGCAAGGTCATTCATCTAGGAACAAAGAATGATGACCTTATTTATGGCATTGGATTCTGTATCCTAAAAAACAGTGATTCTGAAAAGGATTTATGGGTCACAGTGGATAAGCACCTCAACATAAGCTCCTAGAAATTTTGATTGGTGCATGCTGAAATACCTTCTGGCCCTATAAAACAGAGGCCTGGGGTGGGGTGGGGTGGGGTGGGAGGGAGTAGAAAGAAAGAAATGATGGGCCAAGAAGCCTTTTACTGCCTGCCAATTCTTCCATTTCTGGACCGCTATCCCTCTTATCATTCCATAGCCATTTGCTGGGGGCAGGAGATGGTGGTGAGACATTTAAATCTGTAACAAAGCTGGGAGCAATAACCTGGAAATGAGGGCATAGTGACCCACAGCGACAGCCTGATACTTTCTCAGTCTTTTAGGTGAGGCAGGAAAATTCCTATCCCATTATTACACTCTCAGGGTGTTTGAGGAGGAATAATTTGCTATAGTTTGTCTAGGAGATCTGCAGGAATCATAATAATAGTTTCCAATACTCAATACACACTCTATTCTCTATATCATGTTCTGTTTTTTTGTTTAATATATTTTACTATTTGATTCTCTAACTCTGATTTGGAGTGCTGGCTTTACAATTCTAACAGAAGAATTCACTGGAGGTGACAGGGGGAGGGGAGAGAAGAGTATGTACACCCATAAGAATCAGCACATGTCTATGGCCTGGGTTTTTGTGTTTTGTTGGGGTTGTTTTGCATTGATTTTCCATGCTGCATTCCAGGAAGGTGAACAGGTGACCCAAGCACTGAGGATTATCTGCCCTGCTGCACTCTGCAGATTCATGCAGCTTCAGAAAAACTTATTTCACTTTATGCCTCTTTAGAGAGAATCCTAGAGGAATTCCCTTAATCAGAGTCTTCTGAATATGAAGGGAATCAGGGGGCTCTTTTTCTTCCCTCAGTGTTTTTGTTCAGGCAACTAGATAGCTCTGAACATCTGCGGGACCTCTTCTTATGCCTTCCTGGATCTTCCTTCTCCTCCTCAGAAAGGAAGACAGAAATTTTAGACTAAATTCTCTTGGGAGGAGGAAACCTTATGATTACTCTTCTGGGAAGCTATCTTGCCCTAAGAGTAGGTTCAGTCCTACAATCAGCAACCAGGGGAACTCCAATTCCTCCTCCAGAGAAACTGCTTGGGAATCACCTATTGGAATGGATGTGAGCAAGCACTCAAAGAAGAAAAAATGGTGACCTACCTCTTGTAACTGTTCAAGATATGTTGCTCATGTCCATTCCAAATCCTATCCGCCTCCCCTCTGTTGGAGTCTTCTGGCACAAAGGAACTGAGCAGGCAGCGGGTTGGCAGCATTCTATGTACACCGCCATGAGGGCGCCAGTCCAGGGGGCTCCATTGCCAACCCGACAGGTACCGCTATAGGAAAAACCTTCCAACGATCATGCATGCAGTGTGCGCACACACCTATTGGAATGGACATGAGCAACACATCTTGAAGAACAACAGTTACGAGAGGTAGGTAGCCATTTTTTCCATTTGGATGAATCCTTAAAACCCTGCTATGAGGGATTCTCTAAACTTAATTCCCTTTTTAAAAAGGTTTGAATAAGGTTTCCACTGGATCTGATAGGATTCCAGCTTTCTTACAGTACTTTCACTTTTTTCTTTATCCTTTTAGGATGGGCACCTGATTTGGACCAAGGTGAGGGAACTGGCTGAAGCTATCAGATCACATCTGCTCTTAATCATTGGTTGAGAAATACAAATATTTATTTTTTTATTTTGAAAACACAGAGTGTGTGGGGGCATGGGTATGTAAACTTAATTTTTAGGGCAGATTATATGTCATACTTTCTTGTTGTCATGGACTCAGCAATGATTGTAATTTTTTTTTAGTCACACCTCCTAAGTAATCTTGGCTTTGGATTCATTCAACAAATGATTGATAAAATATACCTTTAGTTTCAAATTATTTTTTTCTGTAATTAAGTAATTTCTAACACAAATCCTTCTTAGGTCTTGTCATCTAGTTTTCTGATGATGGCTGCATTCACAATTCTTGTTGCTAACAGTGAAAGTATTAGTACTGATCTTCTTCTATAGCAGTACAGCCACTTGGATTGTCAGTAGTTTTCTACACCACTCTTTTACATTGCTATGTTGCAACAGATTCTATAAGGTGATGGGATAGGCTAGGTCACTAGTGTGTCCACTTGGAATAAGGAGGAATAACACTGGAGGAATTCAGACTAGTGGATCCCAAGTCTCAACTGTCCCTAAATGATTCCAACCACTTGGAAGATATGCTTCACCTGATAGACTGAAGGTACTGGTTAACTGCTCTGCCATTTGCTGAGGGAAGCAAGTGATTGGTGAGGTAAAATACTACACTGAGCAGGGTGCAAACACTCACATATATACGTTTTCTCAAACTAGGTCTTTAATTGTGGATGAAAAAAAGCTGTATTAGAACTATGAACAATTAAATTCATTTGCGCACACAGCATCCAGGATTCTACAGCACTGGAGATCACCAACATCTCCTAAGATAGAATACTGGCACAGTGAATAAAGTGACATGGCAGTTCTTAAGAGTAGCATAGTAGAATGGAAAAACTTCACAGATTTGCCATTTAATCTTTCTGCTTTTAGGGCTAGATACTTATAGAATTATTGTATGGGGAGTTCTATTAATGGATTTGGTGAAACAGTGCTGACAACTGTTTCTAGACTGATGTCATCGTATGATGACCATTTGATTGCGTGGTATTTCATCCGTCTAGAATGATGTTCCATATGTGTTCTTTCCCTAATTTCCTACCACTTTTTCGCTGTACTCTTTGCTGTTTTTTTCTGAAATTTCTTGTAACCTAAAGCCCTGAACAGATGTGAAATATTATCTTATGACATGATTAATATGGCTTTATAGTGGATATATAGTTTTTCTTATCTGATTGCAATTGTATGTCTTCCCCCTCTTACTTACAGAGTAAAAACATTTAATCAAAAAAAGGTCAATACCATGAAATGATTGAAAATCCAATTTATTTAACATTCGTAATATTTAGTAGCAAGTAATTCTCACACTCCTAAACTCTCAGGTAGAAAAGTGACTCTGAAGTTGCTCTCTTAAAAGGGAACTGTCTGTGTGTTTTGATTAGAGGGTGGTCCAGAAGAGGAAATCTGAACTAAGGAATGCTACATCTGAAAGTGCCTCTATTCCTGTGTAATGTATGGGCATAACTCAGCAATAGTGTCTGGACTAGGGGATGTTCATTTATGAGAAAGAGGGGTATGGCCAAGCGATGTAAGGCTATGCACTCAAATTGATAACATTTCTCTGCTTGTCTGTCTGGGTAAATGTAATAATTTTTGAACATCACATATGATCAAGTCCAAAATTTCAGGGAATGTTGCAGGCATCAGTGGGAAGAAACCTATTTGATTTTGAGGAAAATGTGAAATACGGGAGGGGAAAATGGGGGACAGAGTTCCTGGCATGTGGTGTACACGCATGCATTGCCCTCCCTCTCAACCAAGTCTGTAATTCTCGGTAGATCAAAGAACTGGTTTATAGTAGCCACTAACACCTCTCAGCATAATACCCTACATTTCAGCTCTTCCCATTACCCCAGTTGAATTTAAAATGTTGACACCCTGAATGATTTTACTTCTAGACAGAGAGAGAAGAAATAATAATGGTAAGAGGGAAATGGGGGGACAAACAGACCCTTTGGCGTGGTGGGGAGAATGGGGGACAGTGGTATGGGGTGGGGGATCATAATCCCCCTTTGAAGGGGGAATAGGGGACACAGAACCCCTTGTTTGAGGAGGGGTACAGGGAGTCCTTGGAATAAAGGCAGATGGGAAAGTAGTACATAGGGAGCTTATGGAGTGATGCAAGTAGCCCTTAATATCTGCAGTGAACTCGACCTGCAGAAGCAACAATATGTGCGATTCTATAGGTAACAAACGCTCATGTTCTCTCCTTGCCCTCTGCCCTCAGCCTTGTCTGGCTACACTTTTGGCGTAAGACAAACTACTATAAGACTTCAATTATTTTCTAGAATTGAGTGAAGTATATTTGGTGGGAGCATAGTATTAAAATCCATTTTAGCTCTGACAATGACTTGGTAAATATGGCATCAGTGTTCTACATCTGTGTCTCGATGACTTAATATCTGATTTAATCAATTGATAAAAAAAATATTTCTTCTAACTGCCAGCCTGCAAACTCAGCCTGGATTCTGAAACCTACCTTTGTTCCTTTTAGCTTGCACATCCTCAACAGTAATGAAGATTCAGACCAAATGGTACCATCAGTTTTATCTATATACCACAACTATCTTCATCTTCTCCCCTTAATTACACTTGAGGTTGAACAGGTGTTATTAGGGCATCATTTGAAGACAATGGGATTGCTCTGATGTCTCTGCAGTTGGTTCATATTTATCAATTTTATGGATGATGCACATGCTGGAAAAGAATCCTGTTCACTATCTTAAAACTCTATTGATTTTTGCAGGGCTGACTGTGGAAAAATATTACTCTTGGCTAAGGCTTTCAAAGGAGCCTGAGGGAGTTAGGAACTCAGCTCCCAAAGAATTTCAGAGATGGGTTCCTAACTTTCTTAGGCTCTTTTGAAAATTCCATACCTTGTTATGAAAGTAAATAGTCCATGAATACACACTGAGCAGATTTGCTGAGTGAGAAGGTGCTATTTTTACAGTAATTTTTCAGAGTAAATCTTCACTTTAAGGACATTCTCTCAAATATATAGTATTTCATTTCCTTGCACCCCTCTCAGCCTTTTAAAAATCTGCAAAGTGGCTCTTTAGATATCTTAATGACATACATTTTTAAAAAGATAAAAGTTGAAGCTGTCGCTACGTTTTCTTTTTTTCCAGTTAACAACCACTGTAGAACACAAATGAATCCTAATTGTGGAAGCATGTACCTCATGTCACACAGATGTCTCAGTTTTATGATATGCTTTGTACTGCAGATAATAATGGTGTTGGTTACAAATCACTGTATTCTGCTGGCAGGTTGGTGTTATGCTGAAGTATTTCATAATTGACCCAGGAAATTGATATTTAAAGGCAACCTAAGACCACCTGCATGCATGCAATATCTAATTTTTTCTTATGCTAGTGTGCACACCTTTATTTTGTTATATTTGAACTTCTTGAACCACTTGACTTTTGGAAAACTATTCTTTGTAAATGTCTAGTCATTTTGTAAGGTCTTTTCTTAACATATGAAATATTTCTAAAGCGTCTTGAACAAACTTGACAGGACATAATATTAAATTTCAGCTAACAAACACTGGTTTTTAAAAAAGATGAATGGTAGTTCAATTAATTGTACAAAATGTGTTGTTTCCACTTGTATAATTTCCTTACATTTATTTGAGACAGAACTATATACTTAAGGTCCCCATCTTGATCTTGAAACCTATCTACCTTGTGTTTTTACTTTAACACAATTGTGCCCAGACCCTGATGGGGCCTCTTGATATTGATGTAATATACATAATAACTACAGTTAACTTTCTAGCAGTAAAAATAATATCTGCCTCTAAGTTACTTGTAAGCAAACTGGCATTATTTTCAGAAAACACCAGTCAGCATTTTCAACTGTCTGTTATAAATAGTAGAAAACCTTTTCTAAATATGTCAAGTTGCTCTTATACAGTTTATGAACTAAGTGTCATTTCCTTCACCATGCCCTGCCTAGAAGATAGACTTGTAAAAAGAAGTAATTCTGAGGTCAATTAAGTGTTAGAGTGGGCAAGCCAGGGCTTTGTGAATGTTGTAAGAGGAAAGACTGATGATGTGTATGGATCTGAAATTTGGCAGCCTGTCATAAACTGCCATTTCAATAAATGAGACTGTAGAGCAGGAAGGATTGGAAATGTCTCTGGTTTTCCCACACTTTCTTTTCTTCCCTTCCTCTATTTTCCATCTTTTGATCTCCAGTTCCATTCACTTATAGTGATGGATCCCAGCAGCTTAACATATATATAGTTTATGCAGCAATTTACATTTGTAAAGGAGAGAATACTCTATGCATATAAATATACATTTTTAATACTGTACTTTAAAGTTTTGTAGAGCAGGTACAAGACTGTCTATTATTGACTGCAGTAGCAGCAGACAGGGTTAAATCCTGGCCTCCATTCAAGTTAATGGAAATTTTACCATTGATTTGAATGGGGCCAGGATTTCACACAGGGTCTTTTCATGCCATTTTTCTGATTGAGCTGACTAGAAGGTTGCATACTTCATTGCTTCTGAGGGATCAGTTTTGAGGAAAGAGGCTTCTAGTATAAAGCACCAATTTCTCTCGTTCTGGGAGTGGCAGTTTTCTATCACCTGATCCTATGCCCTCTCCACTCCACTTCTTACTGGGGGCTCTTTAACTTATGATCTACATTCATGACTTACGACTTACTCTACTTGGGGGATGGGGGTTTCTAGCACTTGTGTTTAGCAGCCATGGAGCAAGTTTCTGTTGTCAAAGTTTGCTTGTCTCATTGCTGTGGGAAAGTACTGCTTGTATGCTGTTCTTGGGAAATGGGATGTAGTATATGTGGTCATATATTCCAGAGGTTGGTTCTTGCAGCCTCTCTGGAATGCCATAGTTTACCACTTAATGACTCCAGCCTTTTTCTCCATCAACAGCCATGGAGGAAAGAGCCTGAATCCTAAGGGTAAGGTCATAGGAGAATCCTTGGAAAAATTGAAGACAACCTTGACCACTATCAGGAATTAAAAGGGAATGCACACTTGATTTATAATAAGGCAGTGCCTACACTGTTCTACTTGTTCTCCTAAAGCATGTAAGTGAGACAAAAAAACTTGTTAGGGGCTGGTGGAATAGAGGATAGTTTGGGGAGAATTTTAACCTTACCTTGGCAGTCAACATAATTCTAGGTCAGACTAGTCCAAAATGGAGCTTCTCTTAGGAGGCAGATTACCGAGTACTACAAGAAAATTGATTTGTACCATGAGGGGCAGATGGGTGTTGTGCCTATGATGCCAAGGCTACATGATAGTATTGTTTCAAGTGTAGTCTTGGCTCTGAGATGCAGGTGTGTAGCATTCCCAACTTCAAACAATATCTCACCCTTACTACTTCTTCCCCTGAACAATAAAAAACACAAAATGAAATCAGAAAGCCCATGAAAACAGTTATACCTTACTCAGATGGCGTTCACACAGCAGATAAGGTTTTATACTCCATCTTTTCCTTGATTCCCAGGTGGTCAAAGGAAGACAGCTGAATCCCTTCCTAACAGGTATTGACAAGTCTGGTTCTGTTTCCTTAGCAGGACACAGGCTGAAGTCCCACAGTTAAGATTTGTGGACCTTCATAACACAAGAAAGAACATTTTCAGGTAAACACAGATGCATTTTCCTATTCTCCTCCTTCCCCCACAACCAGTCAGTCAAATCTATTAATTTGGTCACTCATTTTTACTCCCTATTTCTTTGCGGGGTTATTCTGTTTCTGCTGCAGCCACCCGTGTTGCTCTCCAGGATTCATAGGAGGCCCTTAGCTTCCCAGCTCATCCTGTAGATGGGCCCTCTAAGTCTCCATGTTCTTTCACCTCTATTGCAGAAAGTGCAGCAGTTCCAGCTGTTTTGCTCTCTCCCCTTCTAAAAAAGTTAGTGGTGGATGGTCTGTTCTGCTTCCGGTAGCCCATTTCCCTCACATTTAAAAGATTCATGTGTTAAGTGAGGACAGAAACAACACTGGATGTGATGTCCACTGGAACTGGGAGTGGTGGGTTAGGACATTTTCTGGTATGAGAGAGCAGAGGTTGAGTTGCCTGCCTAATGCCAGAGTCCTAAGGCAGGTGTTCAAAACCTAATACTGTCTTGGGCATGCTGTAACTTTTGGCAGCTAAATCTATTCTGCTTTATTCTGATCAGCTTTTTTTTTTTTGTGTGTGCTACCATTCTCTACAGACATTGGTTATTATAGCATATTATTCAAAATTGACTAGAAAAAGGGTTTGTTTATCCTAAGGGTAATGTAACTGGAGGTTTGTAATGCTTGGTGCTGCAGCCTCACTAACATAGACAAAGCTTTAATTACAGCTAGTAAATTAGTCTTCACAACCTGCATCTGTTCCAGGCATGTGACCAATTTGCTAAAGGAACTGTTATTGGAAATCATACAACAGGAATATGAACGGATGTTCAGTGGATGTTAGTGTATAGCAGACTGCTATCTCTGCTTTGAGTATCCAAGCATATCTGGCAGCTCTTTTATATTTTATATGCAGCATTTTCTGGGTGAATGAATTGTATTTTAACAATAACCTCTGCTTGCTGTATCCCAAAATATGTAAAATGAGCCTCTGAACACCATTCTCTCCTTGTCTAAGTGTGACCTAGAAGTAACAGTGCAAAACCCTTGCAATACTTGCAGATTTTCTTTAGAACAAACTGTTTCCTACTATGAAGTTTGATAGAGAATTGACAGCACCTCCTCAGTCTGTTCTTAAAAACCTCCGATGATGGGGATTCCACCACCTTCCGTGTAAGCCTGTTCCATAAAACTTCCCGTATAGTTAGAAATATTTTCCCAATATCTAATCTAAATCTCCCTTACTGCAGATAAAGTCTGTTTACTTCTTGTCCTTCCTTCAGTGGACATTTGTTCAATTCAGTGGTCAATTGTTCTCCGTTCTTTTTATAATAGACTGTAATATGTTTGAAGATTATCAGGTTCCCCTCTCTCCCCTCCCCCCCCCCGTTGTCTTTTCTCAAGACTAAACATGCCCAGTTTTTTAACCTTTCCTCATAGGTCAGGTTCTTCTTTGAATGATGGTCTCTATAGTATTCCACTGAGAGTTACACGCATGCACCATGTGACCAGAGCCAGAGATTTTGCACCCTTGCGCCACCTCATGGTTTTGTCCAAAGTGATAAATTGTGGGGTGAACCAACAGCACCCTCAGTTTCTTCTCACCTCCACATGGTGTGAGTTGGAGCCTCTGCTGTTGTGATTGGGGGGAATCTACCTTATCTCTTGTGATGTACTTTCTAAAACACAGAAAAAAGACTGTTATATTCTTGTAAATAGTATTTTTGTTATTTTTTTTAGTAGTTTTAGTGTTAGTAGTCGTTTTTAGGATTTTAAGGACTTTGGGATGCCATTTTGCCAGTCTCCCACTTCCCTCCCGCTGCCCCCAGTACCCACGCCTGAATATTAGATTATGCCGAAGAAGCAAGATCTGCGCTTCCTGCCCTCGCTCGTTCTTGGTGAGCGATGAGCACCAACACGGCCTTTACTGCTTGGGGGAAGCCCACATTGCATCCAGGTGCAGTATCTTCCTCTCCTTCCCAAGCCGTACCCAGGAAGGCTGGTCTCTCTGCCTCAAGAAGCACCTCATGAAGGTTGCCAGGAGGCCGCAATCATTTACAGGCTGGGGAACCCTCCCCTTTACGTTGACCTGAGTAATCAAGGAGCATGCCTCCCACTGCGGAGCTCCAGTCTGGTTCTGCTGGTACCAATGCTATGGACATTGTGCCAGGGTCTTGTCGTGAAGCAAGGAAGCATACACATAAGCATGGCAGTAAGTCTTCCTCCAGACCCAAGAAAGATACTGCTTTGTCCATAGTTCCAGTGACAAGAAGCAGCACATTCTAAGGCTTACAAGCTCGATAAGAAGTTGCACAGGCTGTCTGATCCACTGGTTCCATCCACTGAGCCATGTACTCCTTCCAGGTCGGCACCACCAAAGTCAAGGGAACCTTTGATTCTGAGGCAGTCCTCCATTCTAGCTCCAGTTGCAACTGCGGAGTATGAACTATTGACAGGGGAGACTCGAGTCATCCCCTGAGCCTCATGAACTCTTTGCCTTGGAGGAGGTGAGGTCTCCATGTCATCAAGTGCCGTCGCCTCTTGGACGGGGGGGTACGTTCTCTTACCTTAAACTTGCCTCCTTCAAGTCATGTTCCCACCCGTTCCCCTCTGGCTCCCGTGGTTCTGCCAGTTGCAATGGCACCGCCATTCAAACTGGACTCTGATTTTTTGGCATCAGAGGGCTCGGATGGAGCGCAGAGTTTGCCCCTCGCATACTGCCGATATGACTACCCTAAGGTTCCGCCGACTCAATGGCAGTATCCTCCCTTTCCCCAGCAATGGAGCCATTGGTACCCCACTCCACAGCAACCGCTGGATCTTCCTGGTTGGCTGTACTGGGGGTTGTGGCCACAGTATCTGCCTTCAGAACCTTTTGGCTCCTCTTGAGAGGAGTCCCTAATCTCACCTCTTCAACCGTCATCAGGTAGGTATTGTGAACCAGTGTTGGGGAATGCTCCGCTTAGTCCAACTCTGACGGTACTGCCATAACCAGAGTAGTTCCCTTCGCTGTCTACAGATGCTGCAGGGTCTTCGACTCGCTCCTTGCCCCCAGATGACTACCATCAGGTCCAGGGACTGTTATGTAGGGTGGCTGATGCCTACTGGGGAAAGTCCAGGACAAACAGCACCAGCTGCTTGACATCTTGCACGCCTCAGTACTGGCCAGAGTTTTTCTATCAATCAACAATGCCATTCTTCAATCGGCCCAGACTGTCTGGCACACTCCAGCCACTTGCACACCCCACCCCCAAGGGGGCGGAGAAGAGGTACAGTGTACCTGAAAAGGGGTCTGAGTTTCTGTTCTCTCACCCCCTCCACGCAATTCTCTCGTCATACAGGCATCGATAGAGCGGGCCCAACAACAGCACCCATGCTCCACCCTGGCAGACAGAGAGGACAAGCGACTGGCTCTTCTGAGTTGCAAGGTATTCTCTGCCAGCCTCCAATTTTGCATCACCAATTACTTGGTTCTATTTGCTAAATACAACTTCTTTACCTATGGCAAGTTGGTGAACTTTGCAGACAAACTTTCCCAGCAGGATCAAGCCTGCTTCCAGGCTATCTTAGAGGAGGTGAAACTAGTAGCGAGGACAACACTCTAGGCCACAGTGGATGTGGCACACTTCTTTGTGCACAATGGCTATGGGGATTGCCTTGTGGAGGGAGTTATGGCTCCATTTGTCAGGTTTTCCAGGGGAAGTCTAGAATACCGTAGAGAACGTCCCTTTCAGTGAGTCTTATCTCTTCAATTAGAAGACTGACGATTCATTCCACTCCCTCAAAGACTCCAGAGCCACTCTGCAGTCGCTGGGTATCTACACATCAGCACCCAAGCGCAAGTTTTACCGCTCACTACTGGCACAATGTTTAGAGTTCCCCAATTCTTCCATCAGCAGTCCTATGATCCTCCTCGCAAACGGCAGAAGATGCAACAGGCCAGCCCTCTGTGTTCATTGTCACAACCTTCAGCATCTCATACTCAGTCTTTGCAGAAGGGATATTTCTGACTGCACCTAGAGAGCTGCCATCCATCCTGGATCATGCTGTACACCCAACATCTTTGGGAGCATTTAGCACTCTTTTTACCAGCTTGGAGTTTGATAACAATGGAGGAATGGGTCCTGGATGTCATTTGACATGGCTATACGATTGAGTTAATGATGTTATCTCATCCATGTTCTCTGCCCTGGCCCTGCCTCAGAGACCACTCTCATGTCAGTATCCTCGCCCTAGAAGTAGACTACCTACTGCAAAGGGGAGTGATAGAATCTGTTCCTACAACCTATCAGGGTGCAGGATTCTATTCCACCCATTTCTTAGTCCCCAAGAAGAAGGGTGGTTGGAGATCGATCTTAGACCTCTGCTGTCTAAGCTGCTTCATACGCAAGCCAAAGTTTCGTATGGTCACCCTAGCAGCTATCATTCCCTCATTAGAAAGAGGCATGTGGTTTACGGCTCTCAATATGTAAGAAGCTTACTTCCACATGGATATGTATCCTACCCACAGACATTTTCTGAGATTCATGGTGTCCCTTTGTCACTTCCAATATAGTGTTCTATCATTTGGACTCACCACTGCTCCATGGGTCTTCACCAAAGTTTTCTTGGTAGTGGCGGCCCACCTCCAGTGCCAAAGGGTCCTTATATTCCCTTATCTCGACGATTGGCTGCTAGCAGCACGGGAAAAGGGGAGGCTCACGCCTCGACCTTTATGCTGCTCACACTCCTCTCCTCCTTGGGGGTCAGTGTAAATGTTGAAAATCGACTTTGGCTGTCACACAGTCCCTAGAATTCATTGGGGCCTGCATTGACATGATGTTAGCATGTACCTACCTACCAGGTTCCAGACCCTACAAGAGCTGATTTTCAAGGAGATTTCTAGTCCTCCTGTTCCGGACAGGACATGTCTTTCTCTTCTTGGCCACATGGTGGCTTGCACCTACATTACTGCCTTTGCTCATCTCTGCTTTCGCTGCTGTGACTCCAGGGGACCTATTCTTCTACATGCTGCACCATGGACTTTCTACTTGACGGTTCCCCACAACGTTCTCTCCTCCCTCCAGTGGTGGATGGACCCAGGTCAGATCTGCACCGGGATACCATTTCTTCTGTCCTTCCCAAGCCTAATGAGCATCACAGATGCGTTGCTTGTTGGATGGGGCACTCACATGGGCGAGCACATGACTTAAGGTACTTGGACCGGTTGGGAATCCCGGATGCCCATCAACAACTTGGAACTTCGGGTGGTGCTGAGAGCATGTCACGCATTTTTCCCATGCCTTCAGTCCTGACATGGTCTCATAATTTCACCACTGTTTACTACATCAACAAATAAGGGTGCACGAGGTCACTTGCGCTTTGTGCGGAGACAGTTCATCTTTGGGATTGGTGCATTGCTCACAAGATCCTGTTGTCGGCAGCATACCTTCCTGGCCCTCAGAACGTAATTTCAGACTCTCTCAGCAGGAAATTCATGACCGACCACAAATGAGAGCTCCATGACACTGTGGTCGCCAACATTTTTGACCACTGGGGGACTCCAGTCAGGGACCTCTTCACATCCCATGCGAACAGCAAATGTATCCAGTACTGCTTTGGGGAGAGGGGAGGCTCAGTGCCTTTCTCAACATGAACCCCCTGTCATCCGCTGGTCAATCCAGATCAATTACAGCTTTCCTCCCTACTGCTCCCACTGCATGTCCTATCAAAGATCAGATGGGAGAGAGCAATGGTCATTCTGATCACCCCATTCTGGTCTTGCCAGTTCCGGTTTCCCCTTCTTCTCTGCATGTCAGCATGTGCCCTGCTTCCACTGCCAGCTTTCTCGGAACTCCTCACACAACGCAGTGGCAAGGATCCGGCATCCCAATCCACAGACTCTTCACCTTCTAGTTTGTTTTTGGATGGGCTTCGTCGCTTGAGTGGGAATGTTCGTGAGCTTTACAAGACATTGTCTCGAGTAGCAGAAAAGAGACCACAAGGTGGTCCTATAGGGCCAAGTGTATGCGTTTCACCACATGGGCCCAACAGAGGGGTCTTGCCCTTGAAGATGTGGACATCCCTCCTCTTTTGGATTATCTCCTCTCCTCCTCTTTACTCATCCCTTGACCATGAGGTTTTGGAAGGGCAAGTCTCCTATGGACTTACCCTCCCATTCAATCCTTCGCTCCCAAGGGGACCTCAACCTTGGCCTCATGGTGTTGATGAAATTGCCCTTTGAACTTCTGGCCTCCTGTTCCCTGTCTCTCCTCTCCATGAAGGTTGCCTTCTTGATAGCTATTACTTCTGCAAGAAGGGTTGGCGAACTGGGGGCCATGATGGCAGACCTCCCCCCCCATTACCACATTCCATAAAGACAAAGTTTCCCTGTGCTTGCACCCCAAGTTTCTGCCAATGGTTGTATCCTGATTTCATCTCAAACAATCCGTACTCTTATCTGATTTCTTTCCAAAAGAATGGCACCTTCATCCCCTTAACGTCTGCTCGGTCCTGGCTTTTTACCTGCCGAGGATGAGATCATTTAGGAAGTCGCTGAGACTTTTTATTGCTATAGTGGAAAGTATTAAAGGGCAAGCGACCACCACGCGAGGATTTCTAAGTGGGTTTCTGGGTGCGTTACACTGTATTATCAGTTATCTCCATCCCTTGGTGTATGAGCCCACTCCACAAGAGTGCAAGCATTGACTATGGCTGTTCTTCACGACGTACCACTTACGGACATATGTAGGGTGGTCAGGTGGAGTTTGGTATATACCTTCTCTTCCCATTACTCCTTGGTGCGAGACTCTGCGATGGATGCCTTGTTCAATGTGGCTGTTCTTCATTCTACAGTTCCATCATCTTCCTGTCACCCTCCTCCTAGCTAGGTACTGCTTGTTAATCACCCTCAGTGAAATACAATGGGGACCATCACTTGAAGAAGAGAAGGAGGTTATTTACCTGTAACTGGGAGTTCTTTGAGATGTGTGGTCCATATCCATATTCTAATCTATTCCTCCTTTTCCACTGCTGTGGAGTTTTTGGTTTGTGGTGGCAAGGAACTGAGGTCGTGGTCAGTCTGCCCTGCCTTGTATAGCCTTGGACGAAACCATGAGGCAGAGCAAGGATGCATGTGCAGACCAACGGACACTATTACTTTCAAAATCTCTGGCTCCGGACACATGGTGCATGCATATAACCCTGAATGTAATACAGATAGGGACCACACATCTCGAAGAACCTCCAGTTAGAGGGTAAGTAACCTTCTCTTTTCTAAGCCTTTCATCATTTTTGTAGCTCTCCTGGGCTGTCTAGAAATGATGTGGGCAAATTGGAAAGTACAGTATCCAAACTGGACACAATTGGAAGTAGGTAAGTGGTTATTTTGGCACCAGGCTGTATAATAATATAGTATGTGTTTACGTATGATATATGTTGTTTTGAATGTCTCAAGTTTATGAAAATAACTAAAACAACATTCTTGACAGTCTTTCTGTCAGATATGAAATGCTGTAATTGGACAGTGAAGCATTTATCCGTAATCATTCTGTATGAAAATTAGAAGAAAGAATAAAGGGAAGTAGATCTTTGCAACTTGGACTTTATTAGACAGATTTCCCTCCTCAATTTTAATCATCTGTCAGAATAGTGGAGGAGTTTGTATTTGACGCTGCCCAATATTTAAAAGATCCTTTAAATTCCTCTGTAGGCTCATTTGGATTCACTTAGAATAACAGCAGCTTTCCTTCCAAGTTTTCCAATAAAACAGCCTAATGGAGGCAAAACAATCAAAAGTTAACCAGAATCCACATAATAAATTACTTTCCTTTTCTTTTTACAGAAAACATATGACTTTTTATATGCTATGACAGTTGTGAAAGGGATAATTAACAATGTTCCCTCAAATTTTTCCCATGCATGTGCAGAATGAATTTTGTTATGTGCACCAATATAGAGGTGATGTGTGGCGGGAATGGGGCCAAGGGGTTCGGAGAGTGGGAGGGGGCTCAGGGCTGGGGCAAAGGGTTGGGGTGCAAGGGGGTGAGGGCTCCTGCTGGGGGTGCGGGCTTTGGGCTGGGGCCAGGGATGAGGGGTTTGGGGTGCAGACTGCCCTGGGGCCACAGCAGGGAGAGAGGACTCCCCCCAGCCATCTCTCACCACAACAGCACCTGGACTGGTGGGGAGGCGCCTCTCCCCGGCTGCAGCATCTCAAGAGCTGGGGGAGAGCGTCTCTCTTCACCTCTCCCTGCCACTGCAACCTGTATAAGATGAAAGCCAATGGGAGCCTGAAAGTGCCAGCCATCAACGTCAATAATTCTGTCACCAAGAGTAAATTCGATAACCTTTACGGTTGCCAAGAGTCCCTTATCGATTGCATTAAATGTGCCACGTATGTCATGATTGCTGGGAAAGTGGCCGTCGTGGTACGCTACGGTGATGTCGGCAAAGGTTGTGCTGAAGCCTTGAGAAACTTTGGAGCCAGGGTCATCATCACGGAAATTGATCCGGGGCTGGGGAAGAGTGACTCTCCCTGCGTCTTCTTCCACCCCCCCTCCGCAGCAGCTCTGGAGCTGGGGAAGAGCGTCTCTTCCAGCCGCTGCAGGTCTGGGTCTGGGGCCGCGAGAGAGGCGCCTTCACGTGCCTCTCCCCACTGCAGCCCTGAGCGCTGCGTGGCCATGCAGTTTAGAGGGAACTTTGGTCATTTGTTGCTAAGGTAGCTCCTTGTTTTAAGTAATGTTTCTTTGCCCAATTTAATTAATTTGTACCTGTCATGACTGAGACATGAGCGATCTGACCTAGTGGTTGGTACAGGATTTGGGAGTTAGGAGGCAGGCCAGAGGGCAGACTGGGAGTCAGGTTCAGTATAGCAGGAGGTCAGGATCAGGCAGCCAGAGAAGGTAGTGCAGGGGAGGCAGCTACAAGCAGGGAAAAACCCAGTTGCATGGACAACTTCCTGTTCCTCTGTTTGTTTTAAATAGAATCAAGGAACCAATCAAGACTCATCCCAGGACTGGTGTTCTCTGTGAAAGCTGAGCTTCACATTCTGGCAACTTGTTAACAAGGGGTGGGTTATAACATACTGGCCCCAGAGTCCTTTGGATCAGGGTTCAAGACCTGTGGCCCTTGACATCACCTTCCTTTTGTTATTCTTCTTCATCTGACAGCATGGCATTATTATCCAGCAATAGATAAATAATAAAAAGTTTATTAAAAATGATAGGATTTGAGTTAATTAAAAAACATTTAAGACAGTATACAAGTGGAAACTTTTGTTGAGTTTGCACCTGAACTCCCTTTTAGGCCATTCCCTTCATATTTTATGTAAAAATCCTTTTTGCTTAGAGGAGCTGAAATTTAGGTGAGAAAGAGTCTTCCGAAAGAACTGCTTTCATTTGTCTTCTGACTTTGAGACAAGCTTTTGTAGGAAACAAATTACTAGTGACATTTTGAGTATTTTAGTAACAGTGACATACAATTTCATAAATTCCCTGTGTACTAAGAAACTGCCACCAGCACTGATGGACTTTGGATTATTTTACAGTGAACATAGATAGACAGTTGAACTTGGGTTGTATTTTGCTATATTACAATGTGGTAACTGTCAGAATCATGACTCAATAAAAATAACATCGGCTTTGAATATTGATTCCTCCGCAGTGACTTCCACATCCATTTTGCTCTGCTTACATATCAAAGGCAGATATTTCAAACTGCAGTGTGAGCTTGTGTTGAAAAATAAACCCGTTTCTGCTTCATACATCACTACCAAAAATAAAGACTTAGGAATTGGAACGTAGCTGGCCATTTTTTGGTGGTTCATGAAGCTGAAGAGAATTGATTTTTTGTGGCTGTGTCAGTTTTGATGAGTAATCATAATTAAAACTTGTTTTTGTCAAACTATGAAGACAAATTATTAGGGGAAAGTCCCACCTAGCTTAAGGATGTCCTATTTTAGAATGGTGGGTTGCACAGCAACAGGTAGGGTCATAGTGCATGATTGCAGAAAAGAACGAGTGGAGTGCTAGGTTGTATAAATAAGGAAGTAAATTAGGATCAACAGAAATAATACTTTAATAGAAGATATTAAGGTTACAATTGAAATACTGTGTATAGTTTTAATAACCAGACATATCCAGGGAATTTAGGTAACATTGAGGAAGGTCTCTCTGTCTCATAAGGAAAAACTCTAATAAGGAACACTTTTTTAAAAAACGACTGCTCATCAGTGTGTGCGCTGTGGATGCCCAGGTGGCATCAAAACTGGATCTACTTTTTTGGTGCTAGCTCCTTCTCCCTCGGCAAGCTGTCTTTCTCATCTCTCCAGTTCTTCTCTTGGCTCAGCTGGGGCAAAGGCAGCTGACACCTTGTTCTCCACTATCTTAGAGAAAACACGAGGTCAGGAAAGAGGGACAAGAAGTGCCCGTCAATTTTTACCCTGCTTCTGCTTTCAACTGCCTTCGGTTGTGACAAATTACTCCCCAAAAAGCTTGCCCTTTCCCCACTGCATTTTCATTCAGTGCAGTCACAGTCAGACTTAACTGTAAGTTGTTTGGGGGGGTTGGGGCCAGGGACTGTTTTCTTGTTATGTGCTTGTACAGTGCTGGTTGCATGTGACTTCTAGTATATGTCTTTTCCAGATAAAGTCCCCTGTGATAACACAGTTCCTCATTCCACATGTTACAGATATGTGTTTAAGGAGTAACTCTAGCTTGATTTGGTGGTCTGTAAAAGACCCCTATCAGTATCCCATCCTGGGCTTTGTTAGTTAACATGTTGATCCATATGCTTTCATGAGCCTGTGGCTCTGATTTATCATCTCTAATGTAGAGTGCCACTCCCTGCCTTTTTTACCTGCTTGATCCTTCTTTAAAAAGTTGTAACCAGTGATTTTAACATTCCAGACATGAGATGCATCCCACCAGGTTTCAGTAATGCCAGTTATCTAATTTCATATAATCAACAAAAATTTCCATTCCTTTTGCTGATTACTCATATTCCTAGCATTGGTATAGATGTAGGGCTGTCAATTAATTGCAGTTACTGCAAGTGATTAACTCAAAAAATTAATCGTGATTAAAAAAATTAATCATGATTAATCGCTGTTTTAATCACTCTGTTAATAGAATACCAATTGAAATTTATTAAATATTTTGGATGTTTTTCTACATTTTCATATATATTGTATTCTGTGTTGTAATTGAAATCAAAGTGTATATTATTTTTGATTACAAATATTTGCATTGTAAAAATGATAAACAAAAGAAATAGTATTCTTCTTCGAGTGCTTGCTCATGTCAATTCCAATCACGTATGCGCGCGCTGCATGCATGGTAGCAGGAAAATTTTTCCCCTAGCAGTATTGGTTGGGTTGTCTTGGGTGCCCCCTGCAGTCACGCCTTCATGGCGCTCAATAAAGAGCCCTGCCGAAGCGCCATTCCCACAGTTCCTCCTTACCGCCAGTGATCGTTAGCTGGAACATTCATTCTCTTGCTTCGGCAAGCGTCCGCACTTTTGGCAGTGAGGTTTTTTCCTGTTTCTGTATATAGTAGTTAGCAGTTAGTATTAGTTATTTAGTTGTTGTGGCAGAGCTCTGACCTTGCCCCCATGGGTCCTGTGCTTCTAGGCGGTATATGCTAGCCTCAGTGGCTCACTGTGAACCTCCACGTAGCCCTTCTCTCTCTAGGGCCAGGGTTACAGTCTACTGAGCCCTTTTCATCATAGGCCAGCAAGGAGATTGGTGAGAGGACTCCCACAGTCTCTGTTGTCCATAGGGGCTTGCTTTAGAACAGTTTAGTCTCCTGTCCTGACAAGGGCCTGACTTCCCCTCCCAGGAGGTGTTCCTGTAGTGGTTGTTTGGGGGGAATCCGGGCCCACCCTCTACTCCGGGTTCCGGCCCAGGGACCCTTATGGTAGCAGCTGTTGGCAGCCAACCTTTCACTGCCAGAGTTGCTACATTTCCCTGGGCCACTTCCCCACAGCTCTCCTGCTTCTCCCTTCTTCACCCTTACCTTAGGGCTCCCTTATCAATAACTTGAGGGTGTCTTCATTAACCAGCCCTTCAGCCGTATGTCCTCTCCTCTGCCTGACTGGGGTGAGCCCTTTTTATAGTATCAGCGGGGCTTTAATTAGAGTCAGGTGGTCACATTAGCTTAATGGCCTCACCTGATTCTTTGCAGGTTAATTGGAGTCAGATGTTCTCATTAGCCTGGTACGGCCCCTGCTCTGGTCAGTCAGGGAACAGAAAACTGTTAATCTAGTGGCCAGTATATCTGCCTTCTGCTGTTCTGCTGTACCCAACTGGCCTGGGTCTATCACATTGTCTATAGGTTTCAGTTGAGGGTCCCCACTCCCCACATTCTCTCCCGGCACCAGGGCATGCCTCGGTCCCTGGGTTGAGAGCTTGTGAGGTGTGTGGCAAGTCTATGCCCAAGAGCGACCCACACTTCGTGTTTGAAGTATATGGGAGAGCGTTATCTCAAAGAGCGCTGCAAAATTTGTAGAGGGTTCCGCCCCAGAACCATAAGGGACTGGGATCAGTGCCTTCATATCCTGCTGATGAATTGTATGTCCCCTGCTCAGTTTTACCCACATTCTGCTATACATTTCATGTTACAGCAGTCTCGAAAGATGACCCAGCACATGTTGTTCATTTTTAAAACGCTTTCACTGCAGATTTGACAAAAGGCAAAGAAGGTACCAATGTGAGATTTCTAAAGATAGCTACAGCACTCGACCCAAGGTTTAAGAATCTGAAGTGCCTTTCAAAATCTGAGAGGAATGAGATGTAGAGCATGCTTTCAGAAGTCTTAAAAGAAGCAACACTTAAGAGCGGAAACTGCAGAACCTTAACCACCAAAAAAGAAAATCAACCATCTGCTGGTGACATCTGACTCAGATAATGAAAATGAACATGCATTGGTCCGCATTGCTTTGGATTGTTATTGAGGAGAACCTGTCATCAGCATGGATGCACGTTCCCTGGAATGGTGGTTGAAGCACGAAGGGACATATGAATCTTTAGTACATCTGGCATGTAAATATCTTTCAATGCCAGTTACAACTGTCCCATGCAAACTCCTGTTCTCACTTTCAGGTAAACAAGAATTGGGTTATGACATGGCTGAGCTAAAATTTGAGGCTGGAAATTGAAGCTAGACAAATTCAGACTGGAAATAAGGTGTAAATTCATAATGGTGATAGCAATTAAGCATTGGAACAATTTACCGAGAGTCGTGATGGATTCTACATGACTGACAATGTATAAATAAGGATTGGATTTTTTTTTTTTTTAAAAAAAAGCTCTAGGAATTATTTTGGGGAAGTTCTATGACCTGTCTTATACACGAGGTCAGACTAGATGATTACAGTGGTCCCTTCTGGCCTTGGAATCTATGAATTTGTGTGCCACTGGCAGAGAAGGAGGGACCAAGGTACATCAATGCCTGAGAGGCCTGCAATGGCAGGGAAATGATTAAATGGAATATAGCCAAATAATTCTGACAACTGCCCTGTACCCCCATACTTCAGCTTTGACAAACTTGAGTCAAAGGTGGAAGCATCAGAGGAAGGCAAAAAAACCCCACAACCCACCGTTGATGTGGTGTAGAATGCACATTTGACAAGATGGAAGCTCCACACCACAGATGACTGTCAGCTGCTGGTATGTGCAAATATTTCATATCCTTTCAATGACCAATGATATTTACACAGATTATATCCTCTCAGCTACTGCATGGGTAGTACAAAGCACTCACCAGTACTTCTGGCCCCGCCTCCTCTTAGAACAGCAGGAAGCACACAATCCATGCATTTCCTGTTAGTGTTACTTTCCTTCCCCTTTCTTATTTATATACTCAGTGGAGAGGGGATTGGCAACAATTCCCCCCACTTGCCAAAGAGCAGATAAAAAATATTATGTCCCTTCCAAGGGGATGGAATTCCTTTTTTCACACCCCACACCAAACTCTCTGGTGGTAGAGGCTGTGAATGAACGGGGCAGGCAACACCATTCCAGATCCACCCATATGATGATCTTTTTGGGCGAAAAGCCTACTCTTCAACAACCCTACAGTTTAGAATAGCAAACTATGAAGCACTAATGGCGAAATACAACCATTCAAATTACTCAAAGCTGTCTGACTTTTTTGAACATATACCTGAAGACAAAAAAGAGCAATTTAAGGCTCTTATATCTGAGGGTCAGCTCCTAGCTTGCACGGCTGTACAAGCTTCACTGGAGTCTGCTGACACGGCGGCACATTCCATCATCACAGCCATAGCGATGCAACGAGTTTCCTGGCTCCATCTCTCCGGTTTTCCCAAGGAGGTGCAGTCAGTTGTGGAGGATCTTCCATTTGAAGGCCCCAAGCAGTTTGTAGCTAAAACAGATGAGTCCCTTCACACCTTGAAGGACTCCAGAGCGAATCTTAGATATTCTCAGGCATATACACACCTATGCAGAAGAAAAAACAGGGGAAGTATTACTTGACACAAAGATCTAGATCTATGCCTTATACACAGACCTAGAGGCAATATGACTCTCAAAGGTGGAGGCAGAGTCCTGTAGAACGGCGACCACTCCCTTCCCAGCCTGTGACATCCCAACAACCTTCCTCCCAACAACAATTTTGAGGGTTTGGTTGAGGGCCCGAGATACCTCCCACATTTTCAAGTGCTGAAACTATCCACAATCACCTATCTATTCGGAGACCGTCTGACACCATTCTACCCAGCTTCGCAGACTGTCATGTCACACAGATGGGCATTAGAGATCATTGAGATTGGCGATTACTTCCTTCTCCCCCCCCCCTTTCCTCCTCGTCCCTCTTCAGGGACCTTTCTCATGAGCCCCTACTGCAACAGGAAGTAAACCAACACCTAGGTGCAGGAGAACCAGTACCAACACAACATAGAGGAAGGGTTTCTACTCCCACAGTTTTCGAACCCAGAAAAAAACTGGAGGATGGAGGCCCATTCTTGATTTAAGAAGGCTCAACAAGTTCATGAAGACCCAACAATTGACAACGTTCATGCTAACAATGATAATTCTGTACTAGAAAGAGGTGATTGGTTCTCGGCCCTCAATCTCCAGGATACATCTTTCCACATAACGATACATCCCTTACACAGGAGGTTTCTCAGGTTTGTTCTCAGATCATTTCCAGTACAAAGTACTTCCTTTCAGATTATTCACTACTCCACAGGTATTTTCTAAAATTCTTGCAGTGGTGGCCACCCACCTCCGCAGACAAGGAGTCGTAATATTCCCCTATTTGGACGATTGCTTACTCAAAGCATCGACTTGAGAAGAGGTACTAGAAGCTACCCAAAAGAAAGTAGCTCTCTTCACACATCTAGGTCTTCAAATAAACGAACAAAAATCAACACTCACACTGGTGCAGAGACTGGAGTTCATCAAGGCCCACCTTGACTCTCTGGAGGCTATAGCCTCATGCCCTAACAGAGGTTTACCACTCTAGTCAATCTAATCACCACAATGCAAGCCAGCCCCCAGACATTGGCCAGGATCTGCCTCCAACTGTTAGGTCCCATGTCAGCAACGATGTTTGTTGTAAACTATGCCAGACTGCACATGAGATGCTGTAAGGCTGGCTCAGGACAGTATATATTCCATGCAGATACAGCATAAGTAAACATCTTACGATGTCAATCAAATTAAAGAACTCTCTACACTGGTGCACTCAACCAAACAATGTTTGTGTGGGAGTCCCCTTCGCACAGAACCTTCCATTAATGATACTCACAATGGATGCTTCTCTGGTAGGTTGGGGGGAAAACCTACACAATCACATGATACAAGGCCACTGGTCCCCATTGGAATCACCACTATAGATAAATCTGCTAGATCTGTATTCAGTCTGCAATGCACGCTCACACTTCCTACCCATGATCAGGGACAAGGCCATAAAGGTTATGACAGACAACATAGCTTGTATGTCTTATATAAACTGACAAGGGGGGGGACACAGTCACACTCCCTATGCACAGAAGCCATGCTACTATGGAATTGCTGCCTCAGCCACAATACAGACTTCTCAGCCTCCAACCTACCAGGATGCCAAAACATCACCAAAGATGCCCTGAGCAGAAAATTCTCCCAGGACCACAAGTGGGAAATGAACACCAGAGTACTACAGAACATATTCAAATACTGGGGGTTCCCAACTATAGACCTCTTTGCGACAACCGAAAATACCAAGTGCCCACTCTTCTGCATGAGAGTGGGTTTGGGACCCCAATCTCTAGGCAATGCTTTCCTTCTCAAATGGGATGCACCTCTACTGTATGCCTTTCCCCTTGCTCCTCTCCTGTCCAGGGTCCTACACAAGATCAGGACCAGCAACTCCAGAGTCCTCTTGATAGTCCCCACATGGCTCAGACAAACATGGTTTTCTTACCTCTTGAAGATGGCTGTGTGCCAACCACATATTCTTCCCCTTCTACCACATCTCCTGTCTCAGGATGTGGGCCAGATCCACCACCTGAACCTGGCAAGACTCCACCTGAAGGCATGGCTACTCCATGGTTCTGAGACTGTGAAATGACTGGTTCAAAGGAGGACATTCTCTTAAACAGCAGAAGACCAACTACCCGACATACCTACTTATACAAATGGAAGAGATTCAATACATGGTGTTGAAATAGACAAATTATGACAATTTCCTCCGCTTTACTGATGGTACTGAACTATATACTGCAGCTTAAAAAAATCAGGTCTCTCCATGCGTTCGATCAGAGTATGGGAACTGGGGGCCATCATGGCAAACCATCCATACACAACATTTTTCAAAAACAAAGTTACCCTAATACCCCATCCCAAATTCTTACCTAAAGTTGTTTCCTCATTCCATCTGAATCAGCCTATTCATTTCCCATCATTCTTCCCAAAACCTCACAGGAATAAATGAGAAGCAATGCTCCACACCCTGGACGACCGAAGAGCACTAGCATTTTACATTGAGAGAAAAAAGACTTTGAGAAAATCACCAAAGTTATTTCTTTCCATCATTGAATGATCTAAGGGAGACACCATATCTAAATAGAGGCTGTCTAAATGCATCTCCGGCTGCATTGACTTTTGTTACTGTCAGCAACAGCTGCAGCCCCCACTGGGGACTCTCACACTCCACCAGAGCACTTTCTGCCTTGATAGCCTTCCTCAATAATGTTCCACATATGGACATCTGCAGAGCAGTAACCTGGGAGTCAGCCCATATGTTCACACAGCATTATGCCTAGAGCAGCACTCATCATCTGATTCTCTATTTGGATTTACGGTTTTATCATCCTCCACAACTGCAACTCCGAAGCCCCTCCCGTCCACTGAGGGGCACGGCTCTACAGTAACCTAAAATGGAATACCCATAGGGACAGTCCTCAAAGAAGAAAAGGTTATTCACCCTGGGCAGTAACTGAGGTTCTTCAAGATGGGTTGTCCCTGTGGGTGCTCCACTACCCTCCCTTCTCCCTTTTACTTCCGAGTTTTTTCACACTAGAGACACTGAGGTAAAGAAGGAACTGAGGTGGGAGGGGGTTCATTGCACAGTGCTATGTAACCGCTTGGGGAGGTGCGAGATAGGTACAGGGACAGCACATGTGTGTCCCAACTAGGCACTGCTACTGAAAGTCTCTGATTACAAGTACAGGGGCATGGATTCACCTAACGTGGAGCATCCACCGGGACAAACATCTTGAAGAAACTCAGTTACTGTGCAGGATGAGTAACCTAAGAGTAGCTAAGATAGACACATAAAATCTTTGTATCTCCTCTCAATAGCACTTCTGTTCTTGTCCAGACACTTGTGTGTTGCTGTTCTGATTAGCAATGTATGGTACCTTTGTTAAGAAAATCAGGAAAATAAAAAGTATGCTGGATGGGAGATTACTATGAGCAGAATATAATGTACTGTAAACCTTTACCAGTTAATGAGATACTGTTAATAAAGTAAGCTGTGATAAATGACATTCAACTAGTTGCATAGCAATGGACTATCTAATATGACCTTCTTGTATCTTTATTTTTTAAATGTTTGTACAAAAATATAAGCGCTTGTATGTACAGACACACCCCACATATTTGGAGGTGATAGTCATGTGATTGATTTGTAGAGTAATAATAAATTGCAAGCCATGTGATAAATGAACTTAGGCACTTTGGAGCAACTCACCTACCGTGTTCCCATTCAACCATCTCCCTGGGATTTTTTTTAAGATTTTGAACCACTGAACAGCTTCAGATAGCCACTGCTTTTAATTTAAAATTAACTGGCTAGCTAAATGTTTTCTCCTATTTTGAAATGCCGCCCTCCCCAAATTGTCCAAAGTCCAAAATGCTAAGATTCAGTTCTTCACAAGTGACAGCTTTACTGTCACAAACATTAAAGTTTGTTATCCTGCCCCATTACTAGAATTGGATTACAGTTTTCAAAGCATTGCAGGGGACTTAGTCACACATCTTCCAATATTTTTCATGAAAGAAGGGTGGCTAGATCCCCTGTGCTGCTTTGAAATTCTCAACTATAAGCTTTATGTGTTTGGAAAAGGGAGATTCATAACTTTTCACTGGGAGGAAGGGACGGAATCGCAAGACATGTTTCTAGCTCCGTAGAGTCCTGAGATAACAGCCCTTAGTATTGTGGTGCTTTTATTTATACAAAAGCCATTTTATGTTATTTTTATGGGTTCCTGACACTTAATACCTACTCTCCCTATGAGCCCTGAACAGTTAGAAGTATGATGCGAAAGGTACTTAGCTTTACAGGTAGAAGGATGTAAATAGTTCCCAATTAGCTTTAAATTCCTAAAATATTTTCTCTGTAATATGTGTGGCATGCACAGAATGCATGATGGTGTGCTTAGATATAAAAATTTCATTAGCATGCCCTTGAAATTATATGAATTATTCACTTTTGGTTTCAGTATTGGGAGTAATGTGGAAATCCCAAACTCCAGATAAAACCTTTACACCACATCACACTATCATGTAGTCTTCCCCTCTCTCTTTACTGAAGATATGGGGCCAGATCCTGAGTGATGGCCAAGCAGCACTTGGTATAGGTTTGGGATAGGATGAGGAACCTAAACCTCATCAAAACTCAGATATAACTTGGAGCAACCTAAGGCTGCTCTAATTTATGTCAGATGCTCAAGACCCAGAGAGACTCTTCCAGTAGCTGGGGACAGCATAAAGTCTTGACTACTCCGGTAGTCTTGACTGCTATTTTTTAACTTCTCCAGCCAAGCTTCCTGTGCTGGTCAAAGGGAGTAATGGTGGTGTAGGAGCCATTATGGCAGCTCTGTCTCCATGTGTAGTGAGAATCCTCACCATCATTGCACTCGTTGATTGGCTCAAAGCTCCCCAAAGGTAGGGCAGGAGCTGGGCTATAGAATTTATGATCAGGAGATAGAGGTGACCTTGCAAGTCACGTGAATTCACTGTTAACTTTTCACTGAGAATGGTCTGAAAATGAAAAACTGCTATTTTACTTTCTTGTTCTGAACTACGCTGTCCCCTACATGTATTGTATTTGTATTAAGGGCAAATGATAAAGAATTCAGACATAAGTTAAATTTAATTAGAATTGTATAATTCTTAACATTTAGGTCATGCTTTATAACTTGAAAATGTTGTACAAATATCCAGATTCTGAAAATAGATAAGTATTAATTATGTAGCCACAGACACTAAATTGTAATGTCTGGGTTCTTTCTTGGACCCTAATATGTAGCATGTAGCTACTGGCTTGATAATTTGGATGCCTTTTGCCCTAGCTCTGCCCTTGTTATATAGCAATAGCAGCTTCTTTGCCTTAGCTGTTTTTTAAAAAAACAACACATCCCTCGGCCCGTGCTGCTTCCCGCAGCCCCCATTGGCCTGGAGCGGTGAACTGAGGCCAGTGGGAGCCACGATCGGCTGAACCTGCGGACGAAGCAGGTAAACAAACCGGCCCGGACTGCCAGGGGCTTTCCCTGAACAAGCAGCGGCCAGACTTTGAGAAGCACTGCTGTAAGGGATTTCTGGAGTTAGATCTTCATTCATTTAGTATCTCTCTGACTCCTGTCCTCCAGGTGATGTGCCAGCCCTCATTTCCAGTTGGCCCTTCTTAGGTGGTTTCATCATTCAGATCCCAGGTGTAGGGATGTCTCAGCACCTCCTTAGTTGGAGGGTAGTGCACCAGAGCACCTGCATGACCAAGCCTTTTTAATAAAGCTCCACTGACTGATGTGGGTATCTTCATGGCTCCTAACTCATGGGGCAGGACTAGTCCTGCTGATTTATCTGGAACTCCTCAATAGGCAAAGAGATTGTGGGGAGAACCTTACTTCTCACAGGGGATGTAGGAATGTCAACAGCAATTAGTTGAGTTCAGCAAGCAACAGCACAGTAATGAGTGGGCACTGTGTGGTCAGGCAAGTACCAATACAACCTGCTGCCCTGGCTGTACTGGCCCTATTGGGGCCCACCCTCTCACAGGTCACAAAGCAGAGTCCCTTCCCATTTCTCAGCAAAGAGGCAGCAATTTCAGTCACCCTAAGCATTGATTCTATGTGTTTGGAGTTTGATCTTTTTCTTGTGGCATTTGAAGCTATCTTAAAAGCACCTTTATGAGTGTGAGTGTGTGTGTGTGTGTGTGTGTGTGTGTGTGTATGTGTCAAAAATATGCAGAACCCATAATGGTGCAGTATTCAGCCAATTTTGAGATAATGGATTGCAAAATATCATACATTAAATCTTTTCACTGGACCAAGACTGAATATTGACCATCCTTCACCTTGGGCCAATGAAATGTTATGGGGAAGAAAGAAACATTTATCTGTCTGCTTTTTGGGGGTGGTGGGGTTCCCCA
Source organism: Trachemys scripta elegans (assembly GCF_013100865.1). Lineage (NCBI taxonomy): Eukaryota > Metazoa > Chordata > Testudines > Emydidae > Trachemys > Trachemys scripta. The sequence continues at coordinate 69,759,702 of NC_048301.1, read as the reverse complement.
AAGGGAGTCTATATGTGGAGGCTCAAATGTTTGGAGAATTTGAAAGCGGTCTCAGGGAGATGGATTAGTGGATACGGTGCAGATGAGGTCAGAGATGAATTTAGCATATGAATTTCATTCCTTTTTATGCATATACAGTGACACGTAAAAATGTTTTATTGGAACAAATATGAACTTGAGAACATACACTTGTTATTTGAGTAGTGGTATAAATTATATAATACAATATAAATCATGAGAGGGAGTGAAAAGAGGAACTAGAATCTTATTGAGAAAGGAAGTGGTTTGGAGACTGAGTAAGAACTGCAGCCATTTTGTAACTCTGAAAGAAGGATTTTCTGCAGAAGCTAAGCAGAACAGTGTGAGAAGAACAGGATATTAAAAACCAAAGAGCTTTTTCACCCAGGACAAAAAGGCTTAAATGTATAAAATTAAAGATACATTTTTAAAAGATTTCCTTATGTATTGCAGCACACAGGAAGTCTGGGGACTGCTTATGTTAATTTCCTGAAGTAAATCTCATTAGGCAATTTCTACAAAAAGTGCAGATTTAAAGGCTTGTCTATACTTACTGGCGGATCGACGAGTGGCAATCAATGCATTGGCGGTTGATTTAGCGGGTTTACTGAAGACCTGCTAAATTGACCGCAGATCACTCTCCCATCGATTCCTGTACTCCACCGGATCGAGACGAGTAGGGGGAGTCGACGGGAGAGTGTCTCCTGTTGACATTGCGTAGTGTGTTCACCCCGGTAAGTAGAGCTAAGCTACGTCGTTTTGAATTACGCTATTCACGTAACTCAAATTGCATAGCTTAGATCGAATTTCTCCTGTAGTGTAGACAAATAAAATAAAATATGGAGATATACCTATCTCATAGAGCTGGAATGGACCCGAAAAGGCTATCGAGTCCAGCCCCCACCTTCACTAACAGGACCAAGAACTGATTTTGCTGCAGATCCTTAAGTGGCCCCCTCAAGGATTGAGCTCACAACCCTGGGTTTAGCAGGCCAATGCTCAAACCACTGAGCTATCCCTAAGGCCTAAGTCCTAGTCCCGGTGTGGTATAGTTCTGCTTCCTAAATTGCAAACTTGGAATAGTGGACTTGTTTGTTCAGAGGTTACTCAATAAGGGAAAACTGCAAAGAATGGGGCAAACAATCCCCAAAGCTGGTGAATGTTCCAATACTTAGATTTACTAAGCCAGCACAAAACAGCTTCTACAATACCTTATTGGTTTGCACAGAAGCCAATACATTGTTTCCTTATAGCAACCCAGCGTTGGGCTTCCGCCCACACAACCAAGTCAAATATGAAAGTTCTACCAATCCCAAAGGATCGGACATATCACCTCCCACGTTAATGAATATTTCAGATCTTACCCAAATACACCCTTATAGACAATCCTTATTAACTAAACTAAAATTTATTAAAAAAAAAAAGAGAGAGAGAGAGGGGCGGGGGGGGGGGAGTATTGCGTAAAAGATCAGTATACAATACAGACATGAGTATAGTTCTGAGATCAGTTTCATAGTAGAGATGGTGAGCTTTGGAGTTGCAAAGAGTTCTTAGAACTAGTCCATAGATCCAGTCCAATGTTCATATCCAGGATGATTCACAGGGGACTGGAGATCTCAGTCTTACGACTTAAGCTTCCCCTGCATAAAGCATCAAGCAGATCTGAGATAAAAAGGATCAGGACCCAAGGGTTTTTAATACAGTTCCAGGCCTTCTCTTGGCAGTCGGGGTCCTTAGGTGAACAAGAGGCAATCATGGAGACTTTGAAGTAGACCCAATTCCTAAGCATCACCGGTAATTAACTGTATGGATTAACCTAAGGCAATTGCTTGTTTTCCACCATTCGCAGGTGATTTGCTATACATTTGAAAGAGATCAATACACTGATATCATGATATTTACAGGCCATTTAAATGTTAAGATCTCCTTTTGATCTCTCAATTAACAGAATACAACATAGACAGGAACTGTTTGATTACATTGTTAACCTCTTAATATATATGTAAACACATAAAAACACAAACATTCTCTACCAATATGTCCCTAAAGGTTGAATTCGGATAATTTATCCTGTAGGATGCTTAACCTTTCTGGCCATGCATCACACCAGGTAAGAACAAATTTAACTTTAAAGTGTAGTTATTTTCCAGAGCTCCACTCTTAAAATTTGGGAGGCTTCTAGCTACTAAAATAATGTAGGACCTTAAAAATAAATAGAATTTTTTAAAATACTTTACTTTTACATTTTTATGCATATTTCAAATGGAGGTTGGGGGCTTGCTCCTAGGAAGTGGACACTTTCCACTAATGGGAGGAATTGAGACCATCCAGACGCCTCCAAAAGTAATAGTGTCGTGAGTGTTAAAAATAACTATACTTTAACATAGTATTTTTTGTTTTGTTTTATTCAAGGGAATCAAAAAGATTGTGTATTAAATGTGTTTGTACTTTTCACTGTGAGTGAGTCACTAGATAAAGAGATTACATTTGCCATTAGCAGTCTGGATGAACCATACAGTTCTTAGATGTCTCTGGTTGCTCCTACTGGCTTGGTTGATGTCATAGGCTTTCATGGTGCTGGGAGGCACTTTTCTTTGAATTAGTAGCTCATTGTCTTGGAACAAGTAATACTATCAGAACGGTTGTCATCTTTAAAAATGCTATCATAAAGTTCATTCTTGGACCTCTTCTTCCAGCTCTGAAGAATTTTGACCTTTTGGGTCCTTGTAGCACCTTCTTGCACTTTAGCAAAGGCAGTACCAACAATGTTCATAGAATATCAGGGTTGGAAGGGACCTCAGGAGGTCATCTAGTCCAACCCCCTGCTCAAAGCAGGACCAATCCCCAAGTAAATCATCCCAGCCAGGGCTTCGTCAAGCCTGACCTTAAAAACCTCTAAGGAAGGAGATTCCACTGCCTCCCTAGGTAACCCATTCTAGTGCTTCACCGCCCTCCTATTAAAAGTTTTTCCTAATATCCAACCTAAACCTCCCCCACTGCAACTTGAGACCATTACTCCTTGTTCTGTCATCTGCTACCACTGAGAACAGTCTAGATCCATCCTCTTTGGAACCCCCTTTCAGATAGTTGAAAGCAGCTATCAAATCCCCCCTCATTCTTCTCTTCTGGAGACTAAACAATCCCAGTTCCCTCAACCTCTCCTCCTAAGTCATGTGTTCCAGCCTCCTAATCATTTTTGTTGCCCTCCGCTGGACTCTTTCCAATTTTTCCACATCTTTCTTGTAGTGTGGGGCCCAAAACTGGACACAGTACTCCAGATGAGGCCTCACCAATGTCGAATAGAGGGGAATGATCACGTCCCTCGATCTGCTGGCAATGCCCCTACTTATACAGCCCAAAATGCCGTTAGCCTTCTTGGCAACAAGGGCACACTGTCGACTTCTATCCAGCTTCTTGTCTACTATAACCCCTAGGTCCTTTTCTGCAGAACTGCTGCCTAGACATTCAGTCCCTAGTCTGTAGCAGTGCATGGGATTCTTCGGTCCTAAGTGCAGGAGTCTGCACTTGTCCTTGTTGAACCTCATCAGGTTTCTTTTGGCCCAATCCTCTACTTTGTCTAGGTCCCTATGTATCCTATCCCTACCCTCCAGCATATCTACCACTCCTCCCAGTTTAGTGTTATCTGCAAATTTGCTGCGAGTGCAGTCCACGCCATCCTCCAGATCATTAATGAAGATATTGAACAAAACCGGCCCCAGGACCGACCCTTGGGGCACTCGCTTGATACCAGCTGCCAACTAGACATGGGACCATTGATCACTACCCATTGATCCCGACAATCTAGCCAGCTTTCTATCCACCGTGTAGTCCATTCATCCAGCCCATACTTCTTTAACTTGCCGGCAAGAATACTGTGGGAGACCGTATCAAAAGCTTTGCTAAAGTCAAGGAATAACACATCCATTGCTTTCCCCTCATCCACAGACCCAGTTCTCGTCATAGAAGGCAATTAGGTTAGTCTCTGTTATTCCAATCACATCATAGTTCCTTGACTGTGCCAGGACTTCCAGTGCTCCCTGCTTGTTTCCCAGGCTTCTTGCACTTGTGTATAGGAACTTAAGATAACTCGCTGATCGCCCCGCTTTCTCAGTATGAGACAGGAGTCCTCCCCTCTTGCGCTCTCCTGCTCGTGCTTCGTCCCGGTATCCCATTTCCTCACTTATCTCAGGGCTTTGGTCTCCTTCCCCCGGGGAACCTAGTTTAAAGCCCTCCTTACTAGGTTAGTGAGCCTGCTTGCTAAGATGCTCTTCCCTGTCTTTGTTAGGTGGAGCCCATCTCTACTTAGCACTCCTTCTTGGAACACCATCCCATGGTCAAAGAATCCAAAGCCTTCTCTCCGACACCACCTGCGTAACCATTCATTGACTTCCACAATTTGATGGTCTCTACCCAGGCCTTTTCCTTCCAGAGGGAGGATGGATGAGAACACCACTTGCGCCTCAGACTCCTTTATCCTTCTTCCCAGAGCCACGTAGTCTGCAGTGATCTGCTCAAGGTCATTCTTGGCAGTATCATTGGTGCCCATGTGGAGAAGCAGGAAGGGGTAGCGATCCGAGGGCTTGATGAGTCTCAGCAGTAGCTCCTGGCAAGCAGCAGACCTCTTGGTTTTCCTGGTCAGGGCGGCAGATGGATGACTCAGTCCCCCTGAGGAGGGAGTCCTTCACCACCACCACCACCTGCCTCCTTCTCTTGGGAGCAGTGGTTGTGGAATCCCCATCCCTAGGATAGTGCATCTCATGTCTTCCAATCGGTGGAGTCTCCTTCTGCTCCCTTCCCTCAGATGTATCATCTAGTCCATTCTCTGCATTAGTACCAGTGGAGAGAACATGAAAACGGTTGCTCACCTGCATCTGCATTGCTGGTACATGGACGCTCCTCTTTCTTCTTCTGGAGCTTACACGCTGCCAAATTTCTTCACCGTCCTATCCCCTCTGCGCAGCCTGCTCTGATTCTTGAGAACGTTGTGCCCGTAGAAGCATAACCTGACCTCTGTCCAGGAAATCTTCATTTTCTCTTATGCAACGCAGGGTCAATACTTGTTTCTCTAGAATTCGAAATAGAAATCTCTCTTCCAATATGGAGACCAGCTTGTACTTTGTACAGACAAAGTAGTTTCTGTCCTGTGGAAGAAAGAAACATGGCACATCCTGTGCAGGTAACAACAGCTGAATGCTCACCATCCATATTTCCTTCCTTTTAAGAGCTTCCTCAGTTGTTGCAGTAACTACTCAGAGACGCCTGAAAGATGAAAGCCTCAGGGTGCTCTCCCCAAGTGAACTACCAGGCAAACGCTCTGTTAGCCTCCGCTGTTTGCCGCTCAGCTGGTTCGCTGCTGACTGCCTTTTTTTAAACAGTCAGGCCCACTCAAGGCCCACCTGGAACAAAGCACTCCCAATTCACACTTTTCAAACAATCAAGCACATGGTCAAACTGACAAACTGTCCCTGTAACAGACACTCAGATACTGACCAACATAGCCCCCCTAATGCAGCACTTAGCGTACCTCCTCTCGGACAGCTCCCAGGCAAACTCCCTCTGTTAGCCTCCACTGTTCCTCAACATTGGAACATCAATTTTGTTGTTACTGTAGTGGGTATTGGAACTCTAGAAAAATATTTCAGCCCAGCCAGCTCATGATGCTTTGGTAGGCTAATGATTCTTCTTTTCCATGTCTTCTGTGCTCATTCCTTCTTTGGTTGTCTTCTTGTATTGCTGGTTTCTCCAAATATAACTGGACAACAAGAGAAGTTAGATATTGCACATTGTTTTATCTATACCATCGTGGCATCGCCACATTGAGTTCTGGTGGACCTCCATTGTGCTTCTGACCTGTAATGACACCATATGATAGTAATAATAATACAAATATAATTAAGGCATTTTAGTGTTTGTGGTTCTAGATTAGATTAAACTGCTTTTCAAAGATATTTTGAAGGTTTTTTTTCACATTTCTTCCCCGATGATATCAGTGCAGGACAGAGTTAAGATTGTTACGTACTATATGTTCATTTCCATACCATAACATGTTTGGATTTCTTTTAAGTGTAAACTTAACTCTAAAGATACTGATATGTGCTCTCAACCTTAAGGCCATTTTAATGTAGTTTTCGGTTTTGGAAGTGGCTGTTTTTTTTTTTTTTTTTTTAAATAATTAAACTTTAAATACTAACACTAAATAAGTATCCCAAGTAGAAGGCTATATGTGATATTTGAAATTATGCAGTATCAGCTCTTTTAAAAAAAAATGTATTTTAAATGTTAAGGGCAAGTTCATTGGCATGCTAGAGCAACATAAAGCACTTAGAGCACATTGACCAGTTAAACTGGGTTTACAATTAGTTGCTTTGCATGACCAAAGCAATGCAGTACAGCTGAAGTATAGTGGGGAAATGTGATCCTTATTGTGATCCATTGATTTATTGGTTTACAGAATTGTGTTAGTGAGACCAACCCTATGTGACGTGGATGTGGGGAGCCCAGTCTTCTGAATCTCAATATTTCTGTGCTTTAAGAACTTCCCATGCTCTTGGAATATGTTGGTGCACAGTGGAGCTGATGCACCAGTGTCATTTGGAAATTTCCAAGCACTGATGTTCAAGATCGAAAGCAGCCATAGAATCTGACAGTTGACTAAGTAATCTGTCTATGAGAATTCTTGATACTTGTCCAATCTCCCTTATACTATGGATTCTTTACAACCCATAGTATTGTTGCATACAAATTAGCACGGAGAGAGGATTTGTTGAATTACTCTGATGTCATAATGACTTCTCAAAGAATTTCCTGACTCTTTGTAGTGTATGTAATCTAACAATTAAATATAATTTAGTTTATTGCTACCTAATTTCTTCAAATATAGTCAGTGTAAGATTTCAGTTAACTTTACATGGAAAGTTTGAAGAGTTTGTATTGTTTTGTTAAGGTCATTTGGGACAAATTAAAAAGACATGGATACTATGTTTTTTAAAGCACCTATTTTTCAGTTAAGTTTAATTTAAGCTAATTAACACATGTAAATTCTCAGAAAAGTCATTCTCTGCCCAAAGTGCCATCTGTTTGGAGAGGATATTCTGTATTTTGTGTAGGGCATGTCTACACTTCCCTGCAGTCCAGACTACAGAGGTGTGAAGTGCAGTGTGCGCTGTAACTCCTCTATTTCAGACTCTGCCGGCATGAACGAAAATGTTCCTAGTTCACGTTTTGGAGAAAGTCAAATCGCTGAACTGGTGGAAGGTCACTGGCTAAGCACCTGAAACCAGTGAGTTGAAGTGCTAAATCAACTTTTGAGATCAGGTGCAGAGAGACTAGTTCAGTTCAAAGTTAAGAAACCAACTGAGAGTTGAAAAAGTAAGAGAGCTTGTTTTCCTTTTCCAATGTATGAATAAGAACTAGATGTGGCAGGATGAGTTCCAGTATTTCTCATATCTTGAAGGACATAGTGACCAGAAGTGACCAGTTCATTTCTCTAAAGGTAATATTTCCTTTGTTTAATAAATCAGTTAGTTTTACATACAAAACTTGTTTTAGGAAATTTTTATATGTATCAAACATGTTTAAGGTAGTTTTATTTAATAAAAAAATTAAAGGCTGTTTTTGGGCATTTTTAATTAAATTTGAATTTCCATCCAGTTAGACCTTGAAACAAATCACAAGTAAAAAAGTAATCAATTAGTGAAAATAAAAAAGGCATCATTCACCATTTACCATTTTCTAATATAATTAAAAAGCTAAAAAGTAAGAATCTGAATAAAATGTAACTTAAAGTGTATAATTGTTTAAATGTTTGTGTGTAGTCCATCCATTTGATTTAGATAGGAACAAGAAAGGGGGGAAAGTATTTAAAAAAAAATAGAAAATGTTTGTAAATCCAAAAATACTGGCAAAAGAACTTAGTGTCAGGAAGACCTAAAATTAACACTAGAATGTATTTTTTTTTTTCAAGTAGACAGTGTCCCTTTAAAGGCAGGTTTAACACTCTCTTCTCACCCAACTCTCATATCAATTCATGTTGTGAGGAAGAAAAGTGGCCAGCTGAACAGCAACCCTTAGCCTGCCCTGGACATCAGTTTGACTTACTCAAATTAACAAAGAAGTGTTCAAATGTTCATGATTAGTATTGATAATGCAAGAAAAATGTATATACTGTGACAGTGCCGGGCCAGATGGGTACAGGAGAGTGATAGAAGGCAGATATTAGCCCCAGATTAAGCAGGTCCCTTTTCCCTGGCTAAGGTAACAGGGGCGGTTCCAGAACAATCAGGCACTTGCTGGAACCAATTAAGGCAGGCTGGCTAATTAGGACACCTGGAGCCAATTAAGAAGCTGCTAGAATCAATTAAGACAGGCTAGTCAGGGCAACTGGTTTAAAAAGGACCTCACTTCAGTCAGTGAGGGGTGCGCAAGGAGTTGAGAGGGCATGCTGCTGGAGGATTGAGGAGTACAAATGCTATCTGGCATCAGGAGGAAGGTCCTGTGGTGAGGATAAAGGAGGAGTTGGGAGGAAGCCATGGGGAAGTAGCCCAGGGAGTTTTAGCTGCCACACAGTTGTTACAAGAAACACTGTAGACAGCTGTGATCCACAGTGCCCTGGGCTGGAACCCAGAGTAGAGGGTGGGTCCGGGTTCCCCCCTCCCCATCCCTCTTCCCCCATTGGGATACAAGAGGAGTTGACCGGGACTGTGGGTCCCACCAGAGGGGAAGGTCCCTGGCCTGTCCCCCAACCCACTAGGTGGATCAGCAGAGACTGTGGGGATTGTTCTCCTTCCTTTTCCCCATACTGGCCAGAGATGTGGTTAGCTGAGTGAACGGCAGGTTTGAACCACAAGCAAAAATGGCCAAACTGAAGGCTGCTGTGAATCTCTGAGGCGAGCAAATCCGGCAATAAGCGCAGGACCTACCAAGGCAGAGGAGGAACTTTGTCACAATATATTCCAGTTATTCATAGTTTGTGTCTTGTAAGTGTAGATTCTATTTTTGTCAATTTTGAAGGATTTGGCATTTTTGTCACTAAAACCTTCATTCCATCAGTTCTAGATTGGTGTCTGTTCTGAGATTGTAGAATATGAATAATACTCTGTTGAACAGTAATGTTTTGATTGATATGTTTTCTTTGTTTGGAAAATGGTTTAAGAAAGGAAAGAGATTTACTTTTATTTATTCTACAATGCATGAGAACACTTACCGTAGCCCAGCAAATTCTTTAACCATATACCATCTTTGGTATGAAGAGCTTTGAAATTGGCCCTACAAACTCTGATATAATGAGCTCTCTTGCATCTCTCCCTTAATGCTACATTATTGAGGAAGGAATATAGGAATAATATTGAGGAATATCAGTTTATGGTAAAGCTGTTAACAATCTTCCTTTCTTCTCTATGAACACTTTAAAGTAAGAGGTTATACTGTCAAAATAATTCTTCCTGAAAAGTCTTTATTTAGCATAATCTTACTGAGCACTTCAAATACCCTTTCTTGCTGTGCCCCAAATATATATCTGCACTGCCTATATGTGCAATACTGCATCACATCCTGTTCTTACTTTCTCTGTATGCTATAAATATATTGGATTGAGGGAAAAGATCAAGGTTTCTTGTAGCCAGTTTTCCAAAAAAATGGATTAACTCTGCTAGATTATTCAAACCAACTGACCGCCTGTTTGCTGAGCTGATTCATATGACTCTGTGAATCAAAAAAGCCTGAGTCCAGGACATGTTTAGTGCTGTATTTAAAAGCTCATGCCCTATTTTTTAGGCTTTAGCGCTTGTCTACACTACCCCACAGTTGAGACTAAAGGGGCATGAATAGCAGTACGCACGCTGTGCTGTAACACCCCCTTGAGAGCACGAACTAAAAGGTTCCTAACTCATTAATGTAGTCCCCTTAAAACAGGGCTACATTTAATGTGAACAAGGAATCTTTATTTTGTGCCCACAGTGTCCATACAGGCAGCACTTAGCACCCCATAATGTGAACTGCAGGGCAGTGAAGACATAGTATTAGACACATTGTTAAAAACATAAATCCTGGGGGGAAAATAAGCAAAAATTAGTGTGACAGTAAGTGAGAATATATACTGTTAAACATTCCTAGACCACTCAAGGAGTCCTGCAGTTTGTAAAATTAAAACAATTTCATAGTTACTGTGGAGCTAGTGACACTGTAAAAGCAAAGTACATTTTTTCTGTTTTATGTAATATGGCTGCAGTTATTGTTGCTGGAAGTCTGATTGGTTGAAAGTCGCTCACAGGTAAAATAGATACCTTATCAGGGGATAATTAAATCTGTTAATATTCAGGACAAAAATATATCTTTAAAAGATTATGAGAATATATGTAAAACAATATTTGTAGGTTATAGAGAAAACAATTTCCTTTTAGTTTGAGGCAGTGACTTCCATAGTGCCTTGCTGCTTTATAGATCATTTTTCCAACCTGCCTAGAAATATTTTTTTTAACTTTAGATTTCCTTTCCATTTCAGTCATTATGAAACTCAGTTTTCAGTTGCTATAATTTTTACAAACTTTAATAATTCCAGACTGAAATGTTTAATGTTTGTCTGCCTCAGGCTAAATTTTTATTTTGAAAGTTTAAGCAAAAATGGTTCATCCATTTCTGAGAATGAGATTAGGATAAAATGTTATTTTGCCAATGATAAAAATGTCGTACAGCTGTTTCTTTGAGACGTTCTAGTATGTCTACATGTTTTGAAGCAAGGACTTGAAGCTAAAGAAATGAGGTTAGAGAGCTGCCTTTTTTCTATTCTTGTGAAAATTCACCTAAATTTGGGCAGATTTTAAGTCTCAAAATCATTATTTGCACATGGTCCATAGAGGATTGTTAGAGGCTAGCAGAAAAATTCTCAACACTTCATCTCCTATGAGTATGCTCCACCTCCACATACTCTGTACTAACCACACTGAACATGCTTCCCCCCCGCCTCCCCACATAGTTAATGAAACATTCAAGTAACCATAGGGCGAACAGAATTTTTCCTGCAGTTGCTGCTAATGACATTTATATGCAGTGTTGTTGTAGCTGTGTCAGTCCCAAGATATTAGAGAGATAAGGTGGGTGAGGTGATATCTTTTATTGGATCAACATCTGTTGGTGAGAGAGACAAGCTTACCGGTGTAAGCTCAAAAGCTTGTCTCTCTCACCAACAGAAGTTGGTCCAATAAAAGATATTACCTCATCCACCTTGTCTCTGTAATTGACATTTGTGGCACCAAGCACCAGAACTGAGAGCAGGGAGACTTCTTTCTCTCCCTGTTGGCACTCAGGTGGCTTGTAGGAAAAGGAGAAAGCAACCAGATTCAGATTCATAGGGGCCAGGACCAAGAATAGGCATGAGCAGGCTGATGAGGAGAAATACGAGAAGGGGGAATGGGTCTGACTGGAGCTAGAGCACAGTGGGACAAGCTGGTGAGGAGGTACATGAGCAGGTGGAGAATGGGACAGTCCGGAAGGAGGAATGTCAGAAACAGAGGGTGAATAGGATAGGCTAGGATGGACAGCAGAGGGGATAGAAATAGTGGGGACAGGGACAGAAGGGATCAGGAGCAGAAAGGCCTACAAATCACTAGAAAACACTCCTGGGCACCACCTGGGCTAGAACTCAGGATCCCTGAGTCCAAATGTTCCTCTGCTGTCAGCAAATATCTGTGAACCGACTGGCAAACCCACTCTGTTTCATCCCCTTCTAGTGTCTAACCTGCAGGCTAGTATTATTACTACCAACTACTCTGCTAGTTCGAGAGGTGGAGGCCTGTGCAATAAATGTAAAGGTTCCAGTTCTGCTTATGACCCATGTGGAGGTCAGTATAGTTCCACATAATAGAATTTCTACTTCAGTTAATTTTTTGTATATAATTTCCTAGTTATTTTTTAAAGCTATATCAAATGAAAATTTAAGTTCAAAGTCAAGTGTTCAAGAACATAACATAAGAAAGGCCATACCGGGTCAGACCAAAGGTCCATCTAGCCCAGTATCCTGTCTACCGACAGTGGCCAATGCCAGGTGCCCCAGAGGGAGTGAACCTAACAGGCAATGATCAAGTGATCTCTCTCCTGCCATCCATCTCCATCCTCTGACAGACAGAGGCTAGGGACACCATTCCTTACCCGTCCTGGCTAATAGCCATTAATGGACTTAACCACCATGAATTTATCCAGTTCTCTTTTAAACTCTGTCATAGTCCTAGCCTTCACAACCTTCTCAGGTAAGGAGTTCCACAAGTTGACTGTGCGCTGCGTGAAGAAGAACTTCCTTTTATTTGTTTTAAACCTGCTGCCTATTAATTTCATTTGATGACCCCTAGTTCTTGTATTATGGGAATAAGTAAATAACTTTTCCTTATCCACTTTCTCCGCATCACTCATGATTTTATATACCTCTCTCATATCCCCCCTTAGTCTCCTCTTTTCCAAGCTGAAGATTCCTAGCCTCTTTAATCTCTCCTCATATGGGACCTGTTCCAAACCCTTAATCATTTTAGTTGCCCTTTTCTGAACCTTTTCTAGTGCCAGTATATCTTTTATGAGATGAGGAGACCACATCTGTATGCAGTATTCCAGATGAGGGCGTACCATCGATTTATATAAGGGCAATAATATATTCTCAGTCTTATTCTCTATCCCCTTTTTAATGATTCCTAACATCCTGTTTGCTTTTTTGACCGCCTCTGTACACTGCGTGGACATTTTCAGAGAACTATCCACGATGACTCCAAGATCTTTTTTCCTGACTTGTTGTAGCTAAATTAGCCCCCATCATATTGTATGTATAGTTGGGGTTATTTTTTCCAATGTGGGGTTATTTTTTCAAAAGTTAGGAAATGCCAGAATTAAGGTTGACCAAGCAATCTTAGTTCAACTCCTATGTGCCTATATACTATGACAGTCTTTAATTACATAATCACTTACTGTTTTTTCCACCGGACTCCTGCATCATTCTTTGTTACTGATGATGTATGTAGTGAATGAGGCAGGGAACTGTAGGAAAAGAAAGGGTGTGCTCATGGTGAAGAAAGTTGAATGCAACCCTAGAGAATCTGATTCTATCCCCGCAGCAGACTCTCTATGTGATGCTGGACAAGTCATTTAAATCAGCGGTTCTCAACTGGGGGTCTGCGAACCCTTTCAAGGGGGCTGTGAGGTCCCACATCTGAAGTGCCAATCCCTGCTGGCTGAAGCCCCGATCCCTGCTGGCACTAGGAGGTATAGGACTGAGGTGTAGCGGCACAAACAGCTCCCCGGCAGAAGAATTTCCTATCTAGGTTGTACTGAGCATGCTCACCTGAGCTGAGTAGGCTCAGTAGGTAACTGCTACTGGTGGGAAAATGTGCTGGCTGCTGTTTTTGCCGTTACACCAGGCAGTGCACGGCAGCTTCTGCTCTGGCTGGTGCCATGGAGCAAGCAACTGCAGCATTCCCTCCTCTCCTGCTGGTGCCCTTTTCCCCCCGGGTTGAAGTTGCTCCTCAGCTCCCAGCCCCCTTTGCTCCTTGTAGAGGTGCGGACTCACCCCTGCAGCGCCTCTTGCTGGTGACTTCCGGGAATTAGCTCTTCCAGTGTCCTGGAGCGCCCTCTGCAGGCTGATCCGCCTTACCTGTGGCCCTGTGTTCCTCCCAGGACCCCGGTGCCCTTGTACCTGGGGTGCTACCCCCTGGCAGTAACCCCTCAGTAACCCACCCACTACCCCCACTTCACCTTAGTCTTGGCTACTGCCCAATCTCCATCTAGCCCCAATCACTAGCGCAGACTACAGTATCAGCCACTCATCATAGGCAAAGGGGTTCGGACCTGCTGCCTCTGCCTACCCATGGGCTGCCCCCTGCAACCCTACACCTACTAGGTCTTGCCGGGCCTGCAGCCTGGGGCTTTCCTAGGCTGGAGCTCCCAGCTCCTCTGGTCCTTCCCCAGCCCTGCTCCCAATCTAGGTGTCTGGTAAATCTCCCTGCAGCCAGGCCCTTCTCTCTCTGAACACAGAGAGAGACTCTGAGCTCCTGGCTCCCAGCCTTTACAGGCCAGCTGTGGCCTGATTGGGGCGTGGCCCAGCTGCAGCCACTTCCCCAATCAGCCCAGCTTCTAGAGCTGCAGCCCTCTGCAGGGCTGCTTTTAACCCCTGCAGCCCTCTTTCAGGGCTGGTTTCAAGCTCTCCAGGGCAGGAGTTGGGTGTCCACCCCACTACACTCCTGCAAAGGCAGTAGTACGAGCCGCCTGGGTGGGGAGACCCGGCTCCATGGCTGGCAGACCCCTGCTACCTCTGCCAGCACACAGCCCCTAGCTACACTCTGCCTGCACCCTGAGCTACCCCCTGCCTGCGCACAGCCCCAGCTATTCCCCTCCCTGCACCCTGAGGTACCCCCTGCCTGCACACAACCTCTAGCTATCCCCTCCCTCCACCCTAAGCTGTTTTCAAACTTTTTGAGCTAAGCCCCCCACTTTTGAGTTATAATTTTTGGTGGCTCGAGCCCGGCTGGCCCCTGCTCCCCCAAAATAGAAGTCAAACTATACCTCTGCCCAAGGCCCCTGCCCTGAGGCCCCTGCTAGGCCCTGGAGTTTTTATAGAATGTCGAGAGGCACCTCAGAGAAAAAGGTTGAGAACCTGTGACTTTAACCAAATTTTTTCACATCTGGCCACTGTGAATTCCTTGTTTGTGTGGGGGGGAGGGAGGGAAAGGATGCCATATGTCCTTCAGTTTGACAGCAAACTATTGATGCATACTCTTTCGAGTATATTTTTTTCAAGCAGTTGTGGAACCAGTTATTAGAGATGAGATTTGGATGCAATATCAATTTGCCACAAAAACCCCTTCATTCATTACTTTGTCATAATCTTAGCAATGCATTTGTTTCTATTCAGACTTTGTTTTAACTTGTGATCCTACAGCACGTCAGAGGCATGTGCCTACTTAAATGATAACTTGTTCTTCCTTTTCACAGTATTGCTATATAGACAAAGATAACATCATCCCATTGCAACTTAGAAAAAGAAAATTGACCCCTGACAAAAGTAATTAAAAATTAACACAGATCTATCTGTAGATCACATCCTTCATTTCAAATCAGTCCATGCTTTAAGTTTGTCATTGAATTTTAAAACACTCTGGACTGTTACACAAAAAGTCTGAGAGCAATGCTGGATGAAATACCATGGCATTTTCAAAATCGAACAAATGAACAAAAATATTTCTATAAAGATACCATTTGTGCAGGCTTTTTGCCTCTGGTTCTTGGATTCTGAGACTGGTGGAACTCCTCTCACTTTTATGGTTTTTTCTACCCGTGGCAGTGGTGGTATGGTAGAATGTATACAAGACATGCTATTGGTCATCATGTGCAACCTGCTGCCAAAGATGCTTTGTTCCGAATTTTCCAAGTAGTTTCTTCTTCACTGGTCAACAAAGGATCTCCCTGTAAGACATTACACCTCATTAGGAGATCATAAGGGTGAAAGTAGCAATGGCTAAAGGGAAGATTGGCCATGCTTATGGTACTGTATCCTAGAATCCTGAGCTGTGGCAATAGGATTCATTTGGAAAAAGAGTTTATCCATTTTATTGCCACAACCTGTTAAATCCTGGATTACCAGATTTTGTGGCAAAAGAGACATAAAGTGGGTGAAGATTTATTGGACTATTGGTGAGAGAGACAAGCTTTCAAGCAAAAGAGGGAGACCACTTGATCAATCCCCTTTCCCAAGAGAAATGATGGGCGCTTATGAAGTTTTGGAAGCCAGACTACAGGTTCATTGGCCTGGTCTGGTATCAGGTTCAAGTGTCTTCGGCGTTGTTGATACTGTCGTGAGGGATGCTGTGCCAGAGGTGGATGTCTACAAGTCTACTAGGCTTCAGACATCCAGATTCCAAAAAGAGGGCCAGAAAAAGCTCAAGGAGCTGCCTAACGAGAGATGCATTTTTGGAGGAGTAGGTAGAATCCTCTTTACGAAGTGAAAAGGAGACATAGGCCATGTTAATTTTGCTCTTCTGGGTTTCATCTTTCATCCTTTCAGGCCTGTTTTTCAACAGAGGGAAAGGAAAGGCTCTGCTTCAAAAGCCTGCTTTCACAATAAGTGGCTTCAGTAGTTTGGTTGATAAAGTGTTGACATAATATACTCTAACTTCTTTAAGGCATTTGACTTAGGGTATGTGTACATTGCAGTCAGGTGTAACTGCAGCATATGTAAACAACAAGGAGTCTGGTGGCACCTTAAAGACTAACAGATTTATTTGGGCATAAGCTTTCGTGAGTTAAAACCATACCTGAGCTAGCTTTGATGTGGCTAGCTCAAATAACAATACAGTGAAACTACAGCAGTATGGGCTAGCCACTTAAGTATATACCAAGAGTCCTGGGCAGGATTGGACAGCCTGTACTGCAACAGCTCACTGCTTTTCTTATTCAAATTAGCTAGATCAACACTAAAGCTTTGTCTACACTATCTCACTTTTAGTGACACGGCTGTGTCGCCAGAGCTGTGCTGCTAAAAGGTGCGCAGTGTAGCTGCTGTTTGTTGGCAGGAGAGAGCTCTCCTGCCGACAAAAAAAAAACTTCCTCCCCATACAAGCAGCAGCGACTTTGTTGGCCGGAGAGTGCTCCTGCCGACAAAGCGCTATTCACACTGGCGCTTTTCGTTGGTAAAACTTTTGTCATTCGGGGGGTGTTTTTCTTAACATCTCTGAATGACGAAAGTTTTGCCAACAAAGTTCCAGTATAGACAAAGCCTAACTCTGGTATGTCTACAGGTGCTGTAGTCCCACCTCTGATTGCAGTGTAAAACTACCCTTAGTCCTACATGACATTTTGATTATATACACACACACAAAATATCATTTTAGCCCTTATTAAATGGATTGAAAACTGGTTAGCTGATGAATCATAGGAAGTAACTGTAAGTGCGTAATAGTCATCCAGGGAGTGGGAGTCTCACAAGTATCTGTTCTTGGCCCAATGCTGTTCAATATCTTTAGCAATAATCTGGAAAAAAATATTAAATTATTGCTAGTAAAGTTTGTAGATGACACAAAAATTGGTACAGTACACTATATAATGATCACAGACCAACCTGGATCACTTGGTAAGGTGGACTTACATGAACAATGTGTTTTTAACACAGGAAATGCAAGGTCAGACATGTAAGAACAAAGAATGGAGTAAGATGATGGACTGTATCCTGGCATGTAGTAACACTGAAAAGGGCTTGAGGGTCATGGGAGATAATCACATGAACATGTGATGCTGTAATTAAGAGGATGAACATAATCATGAGATGAATAAGCATGGGAATATCAAGTAGGAGTAAAGAAGTGGTATGAATTCTGAATATGGCGTTAGTGAGACCATTTTGGAGTCCTGTGTCTAGATGTGGTGTCCACAATTTAAAAAGGATGTCCAAAAATTGGAAAGGGTTCAGAAAAGAAGCTATAAGAATGATTTGAGTTCTTGAAAATTTCAACATTGAACTTATACTGAGAGATCAAAGAAGCTCAATCTATGTAACATATAGAAGAGAATGGTAAGAGGTGACTTGATCTCAGCTTCCCCACAGCATGAGATGTAAATCTCTTGTAGTTATGATTTCTTAGTTTACCACCTACATGCCTTGTGAAAGTTTTCACAAAGTAATCTACCTTTATTCCATTTGTCCAGCTATGTCCATATATGGTATCTGTGGTGATTTCTGATCTTCATCCCATACTTCATATGTTTTATCTATTTAGATTATAAACTCTTTAGCAGGAATTGATACTTAGCATATGCACCTAACACAAAAGTGCCTTCAACTCATATGGGGCTTCTATATGCTATTATAATAATAACTAATAGTAGTAGGAGCAGAATTTAAAAAAAAATGTTGTATCTGTAACGGGATTCCCAGGGTGCAGCCTGGGACTGTGGGATCGCTGTGCCTCCTGAACACTCTCCAGCCTGGGCTGTCTCTCACAATGTCTTGCTAGTGACCAGCAACAAACCTCTCCAGGTGCTGTTATCACTCAGCACAACCACATGTGGAGACCCCATACCCAGCTAGATTGCATGAATGCTCCCAGAGCCACTCAGGAATCACACAGGGAAAGGCACCAGCCAAATCCCCCCTAGCTCGCAGCACTGTACCTCTGGAATATACTCTCTTGTACTGCTCAAGACGAGCAATGCAGATTTATTAATTGGTTCACCACTTCATCATTGGAAAGTGGATATACACCAGCCTTTTCAAAACCTGAGCAGATTTGCCACATATTTCATACAAACTCATTGGTAAAGATAAACAGTAAAACAAATTTATTGACTACAAAAGATTAGATTTTAAGTGATACTAAATGATAGGCAAAAAGTCAGTTACCAAAATAAAATAAAATATATAAGCATGCAGTCTAAACTCTCAACCCTACTAGACTGGGCAACAACTAGACTAAGAAGTTTTTCTGACCCCACTGGATCTTGCAGTTCATAGTACACAGATTTCACCCTTGAAATCTGGGCCCATCTCCTCAGTTGGAGGCTTCAGTGTGTCCTTGTTGCTTGCAGCATGGGTGGGTGAAGGAGAAAGGCCCAGATGTGGCCACTGTGTTGTTTTACAACCTCAGTCCCATGTGCTTGGGGAGCACAAGTCCAGGCATGTCTGGGGGCATTGCTGAGTCTCCAGGCAAGGTTGAGCAATTTCCCTAATATGGCCTCATGCAAGTGAGTCATTGCATTGTAGCTCCCTTGCTGGACAATGGGTGTTGATGGGTTGATTGACACCCCGCCCGGGTGTTGGTTACTTTTCTTGCTGTTGCCTCTGGGGAGCTAATTTCTGGTTGATTTCCCCAATTTACAGCATGTTTTAGTGAAAACCATACAACACAATTCTCATAACTTCATATGCATTAATGACATACATATATGGATAGAGAAATGATTTTCAGCAAATCATAACCTTTCCCCTGATACCTTACAAGGCATGCTTTATATGTAAGATCATGATTATGTAAAAATAAGGATTATGGGGGTTCCAGGACACACACCCAAGGTATAGAAGGTCACAATATCACGTTTGTGTTTTTGAAGAGTTGCACCTTCACTTTTAAGATCACAGTAATTATATGCAAATAATTTTTCCTTAATTATGAATTTCCTTTTTTCAATATCTACTTTACTACTCAGAAATGTACTACTCAGAAACTTGGGTATAGTTCCCCATAGCCCATAAGCCAAGCTTCACCCACTTGTGATGCCAAACTGAGACATGATTACAAGTAGATTGTGCAGATGTCTAAAATATGATTATATGGACTCTGCTGGGCTCCTTAGGCTTGACATCCTCTCAGTGGGGTTCAGATACATCATTGGATCAGCTGTATTATGAATGGGGCAGCTCAAACTTGTCAGAGGTTTTGTTACAAGCTTCTGCGGATTGTGGCAGACATCTTTGCATTGGTTTGCATTTGGTTCACATTTTCAAGGTTTTCCCCACATACCTAAGGGTTATAGAATTACATAATAATAATAATTATTATTATTAATTAATAAACTCAAACCAGCTGAGATTCTCTAGAACAAGTTGGCAGCATCAAACAAGCAAAACAAGACAAAAACAAACATGAACAAGAAACAGTGCCAGGTCACTGACTCAGCGCAGCCTTGGCCACTGGCTTGATTTGTGTCTTATTTATAATCCATTTCACTTTCTGATTCCTAGGGCCAGCTGTAACCTGCTTCCTTTAAGCAAACTGGCAAATACAATGTTTACGCAAACAAAAAGTAATCAAACATTTTGGTTGAGAATACATACCCCCGTTGGTTGTCAGTCCACAGTTTAGAAGTGCTTCTGAATTCCTTAATGTTCATAAGCGGTCAGTTAGCACTTGCAGTATCTGCCACTAATGCTTTCTACCATGTCTAGTTGTGAAGCAGATGGTGTCCCATTCTGGCAAATTATGACCTGGTTTCACTAATGTTTTCATCACTTCTCAGCTGAACTACAGCAATGCAGTCTACCCGGGCATGAAATCTTCTGCCCTTTGGAAACTCCAGCTAGTTCAGAATGCTGCAGCATTTCTCCTCAGAAACAGAGGCTATTGTGAGCACCTAATACACTGTGGTCTGCTGTCTACAGTGGGTTCTTATGGAATTTCTATTCAAATTCAAGATCTCTGTCCTCTCCAGAGTGCTTAATGGTCTGGGTGCAGCATATCTAAAAGATTGCCTGAGGCTCTGACAGATGGACCGTGGTCAACAACTCTGCCCCAGAGCCACAATGGAGCAGTCCATAGCAATTTGTGTAGGAGATCAAGCTTTCCCTGGAGTCAGTCCAAGACTGTAGAACAAACTCCCACAGGAACTAAGGGCTAGTCTACACTGTCAACATCAAAGCGCTGCCACGGCAGTGCTTTAACGTGCCTGGTGTGGTCGTGGCATAGCTCCCAGTGCTGGGGCACTGTTTACACTGGTGCTTTACAGCGCTGCAACTTGTTGCGCTCAGTGGGGTGTTTTTTCAGCCAAAAAAACCTTACCGCGTTATAGGTGAAACCGCGTTATCGAACTTGCTTTGATCCACCGGAGTGCGCACCGCCGCCCCCCCGAAGCACTGCTTTACCGCGTTATATCTGAATTTGTGTTATATCTGGTCGTGTTATATCGGGGTAGAGGTGTATGTCACTTAATTTAGTGGCTGGCTAACCTTTCCAGACTATTGTACCCCTTTCAGGGTCTAATTTGTCTTGCATACCCCCAAGTTTCCCCTCGCTTAAAAACTACTTGCTTGCAAAATCAGACATAAAAATAATAAGTGTCACAGCACACTATTTCTGAAAAATGCTTATTTTCTCATTTTTTACTATATAATTATAAAATATGCAATCAATTGGAATATAAATATTGTGCTTACATTCAAGTGTATATTATATAGAGCAGAATAAATAAGTCGTTGTCTGTGTAAAATTTTATTTTGTACTGGCTTTGCTAGTGCTTTTTGTGTAGCCTGTTGTAAAAGTAGGCAAATATATAGATGACTTGATGTGCCCCCTGTAAGACCTCTCCGTACCCCCAAGGTACGCATGGCCTGGTTGAAAACTACTGACTTAATTCACTTTTAGAAGGTTTTCAGATACTACGTTGATGAGGTTGGTATAAGAATCAGAATAGAATATGGAAATCTTTAAAGAAGTTTTTAGCCAAAATGGAAAGTTTATCTTAATTCTCCTTCTCCTCCTCTTTTCACCAGTCTCCTTTTGAGGGATTTTTTTTTAATGATTTCAGTGTTGGGTGTCTGCAAAACAATACTCTAATAACCTTGCCCTGGCCCAGTGAAGACAAAGGAACCTTCCAAAAAAAAGAGGGGAACCTAGGCCTTGTCTACACTACGAGAGTAGTTCGATTTTACTTAAATCGAATTTTTGGAATCGATATTGCAAAGTCGAACGTGTGTGTCCACACTAAGGACAGTAATTCGACTTTGTGAGTCCACACTAACGGGGAAAGCGTCGACATTGGAAGCGGTGCACTGAGGGCAGCTATCCCACAGTTCCCGGAGTCCCCGTCGCCCATTGGAATTCTGGGTGGAGCCGCAAATGCCTTCTGGGTAAAAAAAAAAGGGGCCAGGGTGCTTTTGGGTAACTGTCGTCATCCGTCCATCACTCCCGCCCTCCCTCCCTCCCTGAAAGCGCCGGCGGGAAATCATTTCGCGCACTTTTCCAGTCATTGACAGCGCGGACGCCACAGCACTGTGAGCATGGAGCCCGCTGCAACCATCGCTGCAGTTGTGGCCGCTCTCAACGCCTCGCAGCTTATCATACAGGTTGCCCTGAGGCAGATGCAGAAAAGTCAGGCGAGGAGGCTACGTCAACGCGGTGATGGCCTGAAGTCTGAGAGTAGCACAGACCTCTCAGAAAGCAGGGGACCCAGCGCCGAGGACATCACGGTGGCAATGGGTCATGTTGATGCTGTGAAACGGCGATTCTGGGCACGGGAAACAAGCACTGAGTGGTGGGACCGCATAGTGCTGCAGGTCTGGGATGAATCACAGTGGCTGCGAAACTTCCGCATGCGGAAGGGAACTTTCCTTGAACTTTGTGAGTTGCTGTCCCCTGCCCTGAAGCGCAATGACACCCGGATGCGAGCAGCCCTGACTGTCCAGAAGCGAGTGGCCATAGCCCTCTGGAAGCTTGCAACGCCAGACAGCTACCGGTCAGTTGCGAACCAGTTTGGGGTGGGCAAATCTACCGTGGGGGTTGTTGTGATGCAAGTAGCCAAGGCAATCGTTGATGTACTGCTGCCAAAGGTAGTGACCCTGGGAAACTTGGAGGCGATCATAGATGGCTTCGCAGCGATGGGATTCCCAAACTGCGGTGGGGCCATAGATGGAACTCACATCCCTATCCTGGCACCGGAACACCAGGCCAGCCAGTACATTAACAGAAAGGGCTACTTTTCCATGGTGCTGCAAGCACTGGTGGACCACAGGGGACGTTTTACAAACATCTACGTGGGATGGCCGGGCAAGGTTCATGACGCTCGTGTTTTCAGGAACTCTGGTCTGTTTAGACGGCTGCAGCAAGGTATTTACTTCCCGGACCACAAAATAACTGTTGGGGATGTGGAGATGCCTATAGTCATCCTCGGGGACCCAGCCTACCCGCTAATGCCCTGGCTCATGAAGCCCTATACAGGTGCCCTGGACACTGAAAAAGAACTCTTCAACTACCGGCTGAGCAGGTGCAGAATGGTGGTGGAGTGTGCTTTTGGACGTCTCAAGGGGAGATGGAGAAGCTTGCTGACTCGCTGTGATCTCAGCGAAACCAATATCCCCATTGTTATAGCAGCTTGCTGTGTGCTCCACAATCTCTGTGAGAGCAAGGGGGAGACCTTTATGGCGGGGTGGGAGGTTGAGGAAAATAGCCTGGCTGCTGATTACTCACAGCCAGACAGCCGGGCGATTAGAAGAGACCAGCGGGAAGCGCTGTGCATCCGGGAGGCTTTGAAAGCAAAGTTCCTGAGTGAGCAGGGTAACCTGTGACTTTAAAGTTTGTGTACAGAGAAGCCGAACCTGCCCCCGTTTCTTTACCCAGTTCATGTTGACTATCCTATCCAGTTACATACCCCCTTCACCCCACTTCCAACACACGTTTCAAAATAAAAATAGTTCTACTTTGTTAAAGCACACCGTTTTCTTTAATACTGTTTTCGCGGGAATTTTTTAAAACTGGGACGCAGACTGTGGTGCGGAGCGGGTGTAGTGTAGTCGCGCGAATGCAGCTTCTAAACTCAAGGACTGACAGGCTCCGCTGCGGTGGGATGGTTGTTTCAACGGAGCCTGTCACCCCTCCTGATAGGGACTGTGTGTATGGGGGGTCTATGTGACTTTGTGGCAGGGGGAGGACGGTTACAGATCCCCTGCTGTGTGGCTCTGTGATCCTGCCTAAGGACCGCCGCTTAAGATCTCTAACTGCCCTCCCCTGCCACAAAGTCACAGAGCAACCCACCCCCCACCACATAACATGAAAACAACCTCCCAGACTAACCAGGGTAAGTAGTCACTGCATCACTGCACTATGTATGTGCCCTGCTGCTGTGCCTGCCCCCGACTATGTACCCTGCCAAAGGTGACTGTCCTGTCCAATTACCAACCCCCTTTCCCCCCCTCCTCCAAAAGAACATGATGGAAACAGTAGTTAACAGAAACATATTTTTTATTATCAACTACACATGGAACTGGGAAGTGAAACTTGGACGGGGGCTTGTGTCAGGCGGGAAGGAAAGAACTTGTCAAACTTTGGGGAATGAGAGCCTTCTGCTGCTCGAGCTCTCTGCAGGGGTGGAGTGAGAGTTAGCAGGGACTCTGCCGCCTCTCCTTCTGTGCACTTTGGGTGAGGGGAGTATGGGACTTGGTGGCGGGGGAGGGCGGTTAGAGATGGACTGCAGCGGGGCTCTGTCCTCCTGCCTCCGTTCCTGCAGAACATCCACAAGGCGCCGGAGCGTGTCCGTTTGCTCCCTCAGTAGTCCAAGCAGGGTTTGAGTCGCCTGCTGGTCTTCCTGACGCCACCTCTCCTCCCGATCCATGTTGGCTTGGTGCATTCGGGTCAAGTTCTCCCGCCACTGGGTCTGCTGTGCTGCCTGGGCTCTGGAGCAGGCTATAAGCTCTGAGAACATGTCCTCCCGTGTCCTCTTCTTCTTATGCCTAATCCTCCCTAGCCTCTGGGAGTGTGATGACAGGCTAGGTTGTGAGACAGTCGCAGATGGGGCTGTGGGAATGGGAAAAAGGGAGTGAATTCCTCAGAAAGATAAATGTAGTTGTGAACAAAGAACATAGTCTTTCTCTGTGAACAGGACCATGCACAGCACCTATCACATGCGCACTCAGCACAAGGTCGAATTCTCGGCCTTCGCATTCACTGTCTGTGGTTTTGCAGAGCACTTTTGAGAACCCTGTCAGGACAACGGAATTTCTGTTGCAGGCAGACATGGTAAGCCGTAGATTCGTGGCAGC